>NW_013667429.1:185789-187316 GCF_000517525.1 Limulus polyphemus
GTATTGACTAAGAATAAACAAGGTTTATAAAGAAAGGACTTGTATCTTAGAATAATTAACAAACAAACATACAGAGACGTAACATATTGGTGTCAGGAGTGGGATAAAAAAATGGAAATGAGAAGCGGCAAATCAAACTACAGCCTAGCAGACTTGATGGCAGCAATACAAGAGCAGCAAAAGAAACAAGAAGAACGAGAAGAGAAATTACAACAGTGGTTGGAGGAAAAAGAAAAGAAACAAGAAGAGAGACAACAGCAGTGGCAAGAAAACCTGCAACAGTGGCAGCTCGAACAGCAAAATAAACAAGAAGAGAGATTACAGCAGTGGAAACTGGAACAAGATAGGAAACAGGAAGAAAGTCAGCAGCAACTACAGGAAAGTCAACAACAGTGGCAAGAAGTACAAATGGAAAACATTAGTAAATTTGAAAGCGAATTAGATGCATTAAAGGATGATCTATTGTCTTTTACACAAGGAGGATACATTAACCATCGACTTAACCAGCCCCAGACAATGACAAACCCCTTCCAGACACTGCAGCTAAATCCTAATGCAGACATCTTCAGTCCTGTTAGAAGTCACATTCCAGATATGAATGTCAGCAATAGGGGTGATCCAGTACGAAGGAAGCCACAGGAATTCGATGGGAAAGCACCGTGGGAAGCATATAAAGCACAATTTGAGCTACTGGCAGAGATGAATGGGTGGACTGAAAGCAGTATATCTGGCAACGAGCTTGAAAGGACAACCACTGGAAATACTTGGACAGTTGTCAGCAGACGACAGGCACAACTATAGAGCACTGGTGGCGGCTCTAGAACTCAGGTACAGAACACAAAACCAGTCTGAAGTCTACAGACTTGGAAAGTATGGCACACAAGGCTTACCCAACTGCACCACCCGATCTCCTCAAGTTGTTGCTGAGAGATCAGTTTGTAGACGCCTTGGACAGTCCACAACTAAAGATACGTGTGAAGCAAGCACACCCCTCTACTATGCAGGATGCAATGGCCAGAGATCTCGAATTTGAATCCTACGTTAAGTCCAGCACAGAGGTACCAAGGTTGGTACAGTTATCCGGATTCAAGGCCAGAAAAGGTCAGCTTTCAGAGAGGTTTGAGGGACTTTGCTGGCACTGTAACAAATCTGGGCACAGGAGAGCTCAATGTTGGCAACTTCAACACAGGGTAGATGGCACAGCAGGAAAGGTTGGTATCCAGAAAGGTTGTTGGAACTGTGGAAAGCACAAACATTTGAGGAGCCAGTGTAGGAAGAATATCACCAACAAGTCAGCCCTCAAGGAGACCAGTAGTGGTTGGTTTTGAAGGACACTCACCAACCCCCATCATGAAAGTCCCTACAGCTAGGTGTAAAATGGCAAGCACACACAGTGTCTATGTGACAGGAAAGCTGGATGGCCAAAGGTGCAACTTTGTCATAGATTCTGTGTCTCAGCAAACCCTTTGTGAGCATCAAGGTGTTAGATCACGAAGGAGTACCAGAAGCCACACAGAAGCTTTGTTA
>NW_013667429.1:188246-194161 GCF_000517525.1 Limulus polyphemus
AGAGACGTAGCGGAGACGAAGCAGGCAGAGAGAAAGAAAGACGAGTGAACTGTTGTGAACTATAGCGTGTGTAACTGTGAAAATTAAGTGCATTACAAATTTGTATTGAGGAAGAATAAACAAGTTTTATAAAGAAAGGACTTGTATCTTAGAAGAATTAACAAACAAACATACAGAGACGTAACAATATCAACTAATATAATAATAGTAATATCATCTAAAATAATAATATAAAGTTTAAACAGTTCTTTAAGTTAAGTAGACATAGTCATATAAAAAATAAGGTGACAAAAAGACACTTGTGTTGTAAAATAATACTAGGAAACAAAGTCTAGAATTGCCTATAAATGAAATGAGTGCACAAGCACCTGTGAAAGGTTGAAGGATTACTGACACTAACCCCTTAGAACTAGAAAAGCTAGAAAAAAGTTTGAGTTAACAAGCAAAAGCAGTGCTTTGAGGTAATATCACTTACAGAACATGGGTGTAGCAGTACAAGTAAATAGGTGACAGGCTAACACAACTTAATTGTAAACAATTACTTGAGAGTTCTGGTTATAGTTTTGGATTAGCCTGGGGATTTTCCTAAAGCATCCAGTAGGATCACAGGAATACTTGTGGGTGGTGTTGTGTACTAATTAGATGGCCAAGATAATACCAAGAAAATTTGGTTTATAAACCCATGTCTGGGGCTGAAAAATTAGTTCCTTCAGGATTCAGAAAGTTCTCTGAAAGTTTTGAAGTTCCGCTGGCCGAAAATTCCCAAGGCTATGAAGGTCTCCAATATCAGCAAATTCATTAGCCCAGCTCTGTTGTAAGTATGGTTATAATTTCTTTCTTAATCAGTTAGTGTAAAGAACTTTAAGGAAATTTATGTTGAAATATATCTATGTGTATTACTAGAAAGCTATAGATATAGTGTACAGATAAAAGTAGGAAATTTAGAGTTAAAACACTCATTTTACATCTGTAAACAGATAGACTTGGAGACAGATGGTATTATAGGGCAAGATTTCTTAAGACCTTACGACACTGAAATATCTCTTACCCGAAGTAAGCTATGCATAGAAACAGATTTCTTAAGTTTTGAAGGACTTGAACCTTTAAACATATGTGCGACAGTTGAGACACATGATACCTTCTCACTGAATAATAGTCAGATACCTAATGCTAGCATTAGCAAGGCTAACGATCAACCATCAAAACACGAAAGCACTGACCTCTTGTTAGAGTGTAGTGATACCCGACAAAGTCGGAGGAGTAAGAATAAGAAGTGTCATAAAAAATTCTAAAAAAAGCCAAGAAAGCAGAGATGATGGTAGAAGTCATAAGAATAAGGTGAGTGATAGTAACATAAGGCAGAATAAGTGAGTGAATAAGACTTTAAAACAGGAAATTAGTATATTCAAACCCCTCAGATGACTCTACACTTATGCCTAACAGAAGCAACAGAGCATCTCAACAGGAGTGTTTGAAAGAAAGAGTTCCTGTAAGGCTAGTTAAAATAATTGAAGTACCTGAAAGAAGTCAATTTATCTTTGAGGCTAAAGTAAATAACTTTATGTATAATGAAGAAATGTTAGTCGAACCTATTGAAATAGAAGAGACAGGAGTTTACATAGCTGCTTGTATTAGTAAAGTGTCTGAGAGAGACACAGTACCTGTAAAAGTATTAAATGTGAATGAAGAAAAGTAATACTACCTAAGAACATAATAGTAGGTAAGATTAGTAGTAGAGAACAGCATAGCATTAATAATGTTAAGAAACAGGTACAACAAAGTAGGACAGACTGGGATTTTATTTTAGGAAATATAGAACGAAAACATAAACAAAGTTTGATAAACTTGTTAGAAGAGTATAGAGATATATTTATAGGAGAACATGATTCTAACAGTTGTACAAACAAGGTTAAACCCAAGATAGTGTTAAATAATAATAAGCCTATAGGACAGAGACCATATAGAGTGCCTGAAAAACATAGGGTCGAGTTAAAAGAATGTGTAAAATGGATGCTTGAACAAGGTGTAGTAGAGGATAGTACTAGTACATACACATCTCCAGTTGTATTACTCCCTAAAAAGGACAGAAAATTAAGGTTCTGTGTGGATTTTCGGAAAGTGAATGGAGTAACAGTCAAAGACATTTGTCCATTACCTAATATCCAAGAAACCTTAGATAGGTTAGGTAACAGTAAATACTTTTCCTCTATGGATTTACAAAGCAGATATTAGCAGGTAGAGATAGAAGAAGAAGATAAAGCTAAAACTGCTTATGTACTACCTTAAATACCAGTTTAACAGAATGCCTTTTGGTTTATGCCATGCCCCATCAACATTCCAGATGTTAATGGATGTTGTACTATCAAGCTTGCAAGATTCAGAATGTTTTTGTTTTTTAGACGATGTTATAGTATTCGCTACAAGTTTTGAAGAACACTTGAAAAGGTTAAGGCATGTAATCGATAGGTTAAGAAAGGCGAACTTAAAGCTTAAACCAAGTAAATGTCAGTTTTTTGAAAAATGAGGTAGAATACTTAGGTCATTTGGTGACCGTAGATGGTTTAAAGCCTGATCCTAAGAAGTTAGAAGCCTGTAAAAATTATCCAGTACCTAAAACAGTAAAGGATGTTCGTGTATTTTTAGGATTTGTAGGATTCTATAGGAGATTTATACCACATTTTGCATTATTAGCAAAACCTCTAATTAAATTAACTAAGAAAGAAATAAAATTTCAGTGGACAGATAAAAGACAAGAAACATTCGAAAAACTAAGAGAAGCTTTATTAAAAGCACTGGTCCTAAGTTACCCAGACTTCAGTAAGGAGTTTATTTTAAGCACAGATGCTTTGGGTTATACTATAGGTGCAGTATTATCAAAGTTAGATGAAAATGGAAAAGAACACCCTATAGCTTATCAAAGTAGACAGTTAGAAAAAGCTGAAATAAATTACTCAGTCACAGAACAAGAATGCTTGGCTGTAGTACATGGAATTCAAACTTTCCGTTGTTATCTGTACAGTAGAAAGTTCACTATTGTTACAGATCAGGCACCATTAAGACTGTTAATGACATTAAAAGATCCCTCCTCTAGATTAGCTGGATGGTCTTTATTACTACAAGATTATGACTTTGAAATAATACATAGACCAGGTAGAAAACATTATAATCTAGATGTTCTAAATAGAATCAGAGTAGACAATACCGAAACTGTAGAAAAAACAGAAATCAGTCAGATAAAAGAAGCACAAACTGAACAAGAAAACGAATTAGAAGTAATATGGGATTTAGATCATGTAATTAGTGAGGAAAAAAAAGATCCAGTGATAAATGCCTTATGAAACAAAGTGACATAAGAATACATATTAGATTCAGATATCTTATGCAGAAAAATTAAAGATAGCAGCTCTTTACACATAGTTGTACCATCTCATTTGAGAACAAAAGTCATGAAACATATCATGACACACCTTTTGCAGAATACTTAGCTTTTACTAAAACTTACAGTAGAATAAGCAAAAGGTTCTTTTGGTTGAAAATGAGGAAAGACATTAAAGATTACTGTGAATCGTGTATAGATTGTCAAAAGCGAAAAACAAGTCCACATTTAAGGAACGCTCCCTTACAAAGAATACCGAACTAACAACACACCGTTTCAGCTAGTTGCTATGGGCATATTAGGCCCATTGCCTACGTCCTAGCAGGAAACAAATACGTGTTAGTAGTCGCGAACTACCTAACCAGGTTTTCTGAGGCTATATGTTTACCTAATCAAAAAGCAGAAACAATTGTTAAAGCTTTTGTAAACAACATAATACCTAGACATGGTATACCCCAATATCTATTAACAGATAGAGGTAGTAACTTCATTTCTAAGTTAATGAAGGCGGTTTGTGAATTGTTAGGTATGAATAAAATCGAAACCACAGCTTATCATCTAGCTGCTAATGGTTTGGTAGAGAGATTTAATAGAACCTTGTTATATATGATCTCTCAGTATTGTGAGAAAGATCAGAAAACTTGGGATGAGCAGATTCCTTTGTTTTTGTTAGCATATCGAAGTGCTGAAAATGAGTCAACTCAGGAAAGTCCATTCTTTCTATTGCATGGTAGAGATGTTATACTTGGATGGCTTAAGAGACTGATCAACTAGAACACCAGTATTTTCTTTTCCATAACAATCTTAAGGCTATTCTCATAAAATTTGTACTCATAATTCAAATTGTGCTATTCTATGTACATTACCTTGCATTATTATAACTAAAAGCCACCTCCCATTTATTTGCTCAACTCACCAAATTATCCAAATCCTTTTGTGAAGTAGCAGCATCTTTCTCACAGCCAAGAACTTTAGTTTCATCAGCCAATTTAAACAATCTATTAAAATTTCCTTCATTTATATCAAAGATGTAAATCAAAAAGAGCAGAGGTTCTAACATTGAGCTCATAGGTATCCCACTTGCGACATTAATCCACTTTCACTGACCACCTTTTATAACAACTCTATTCTTTCTTCCATCTAACCAGTTTTCTATTCAATAAGCCAACCTATCCCTCACATGTAGCACCTTGTTAAATGCTTTCTAAAAATCCAGATAAACCACATATCCACCCGTATCCTCATCTACATAACCAGTAACCTCTTCAAAGAATGTTAAAAGATTACTAAGACAAGATTTCACTCTAGTGAAATCATGCTAACTATCCAACAAAATTTAAAAATTTTCTTAAATGGCTTTGTAGAGAATCTTTTTCCGACTTCCAATACATTTTTCCACCACTGGTGTAAGACTAACCAGCCTATAATTATGGGGACAATTTTTATAACATTGCTTGAAAAGAAAAATATCATTAGTCAACTTCCTATTTTCTGGCATGTGCCCACTATTCAAGAACTTAGAAAAAATAGTAGCAAGTGGTTCACAGCTCCAATTCTTAACCTCTTTCAAAACCTTTGATTAAATATTGTCTGGCCCAGGAGTTTAATCATTCTTTAAACTTCTCAATTGTTTCCAAACCAGTTCGGAATTAATGTGATTGTCTTGTTTCTAACTAGCAACTATTCAAGACGTGGAATGTTGCTTAAATCGTCATTGGTAAAAATTGAATGAAAAGCAGAATTTGATATCTCAGGCATCCCATATCCATGAAATATTAGCCATTCTGTATCATCCCCCAAACGTCCGCCTCCGATCCTAACATTTTGTTTAATCTGCCTTTAATGTGTTTAAATAAAACTTTACTGTTTTATTTGTTTTGACTTCCAAATTTTCCATTTGACAAACTATATGGCTTTTTTAATCTTCCAAATCTCCCATCATTGCAGACAATTTAAATTTCTTATATTTATAATGCTTTTCTTTAATTTTATCATTTATGCCATTTGAGAGCCAGCCTAGTGTTTTGCTTGTAGCCACTTTTTTCTATAAGGAGCATTTGTATCTTGAATATTTAGGAATTTATTAATTTGTTTGCCCGGCATGGCCAGGTGGATAAGGTGCTCGACTCACAATCTGAGGGTCGCGGGTTCAAATCCGCATCCCCCACGGCTGAAAGGGCGAGCATGTTTGGTAGGCGTTATAATGTGACGGTCAATCCCACTATTCGTTGGTAAAAGAGTAGCCCAAGATTTGGCGGTGGGTGGTGATGACTAGCTGCCTTCCCTCTAGTCTTACACTGCTAAATTAGGGACGGCTAGCGCAGATAGCCCTCGTGTAGCTTTGCGCGAAATTCCAAAAACAAAACTTTAGTCTTATTTCATTTATCTCTTTCTTTCTTTATTACAAAAAACAATATATAAAATTAGTCGAATAGTAACAATCTGAAATACTTCTAAGCGAGGATTAGGTGAAACTAACCCTAGCCCGGCTTTAGCCAATGGCTGTGATTATCTCACACTTTTCGAAGTCTTAAACAGG
>NW_013667429.1:194988-199306 GCF_000517525.1 Limulus polyphemus
CAATACAATTAATTTATTTCCACATTTTATCAGTATCTCCAACTAATTCGATTATCCAGTTCAAAGCAGAGAATACCTGTCCCATCTCTTCATTTGCTTTAAAAAGAATTTGAATCAAAATCTCGTTATTCCATATCTCTATATGCAGAAAACATCAAATCTAATTTTGAATGATCATTTGCACCCAGATATTCCCCAGTATCTACCTTATCAATCATTACTGTATTTAAAGTTAACAACAAACCTAAAATGGCCTTGTTACTAGTAGGTTCACTAACCAATTGTTAAAGAAAACCATGCAGAATAGTTTCTAAAAAATGTCTCTCACATTTCCCAATCTATATACCCGAAATTAAAATCCCTCATCATTATAACCTCATTAACAGATGAATACATTATAGTTGCTCATTGTTTTATTAGTTTCATCTGATGATCTAAAAAACCTTCTCCCCTTTATTTATGACCACTAACAGAAAACTAAATATATTCAAGCTCATTGCTATTAGCTTTGATATCCTCAACCTAAACAGGCTGTAACTCATATTTTCTATATATAGCAACTCCTCCACCTTTTTTACTACTCTATCCCTATTAAACAACCTATTATCTCTATTTCGAATAAATTCCTATCATCAAAATTGTCTATAGTTTGACAACTTTCAGTTATTTCTATTATATCAAAATCCTCTGTTCCGATCAGTACTCTGAGTTCATCCATTGTATTTGTTTTAATTATATCATTACAATAATAACAGTGTAGTCTACCATTAAAACTTCCTTTGTACCTTGCTATCGCACTATATCTATCTCTGTATCAAATTTCTTCTTCATTATTCTTGCCTTTTTACTGTCTAATCCTTGTTTAGAGTTGCCTTAACAGTGGAGTTAATAACCCTTGCAAACAAACCAGCCTCTACCTTATTTAAATGTAAACTATCCACTAAAAAAAGCTTCCTATTCCCACTGAACACATCCCACAAATCCGACCAGCTAACCTGCTCTTCCTTAGATATTAACCTAAACCTAGCATTCAGCCCTAGTGACCTATTTATAATTTCATCCCTATAGTTAAGTCTTAGTGGTATCCGCGAAAGAATTAAGGTATTATGGCCCTTTACAGCCTTGTCCAAAATGTTTGCATATGTTGAAACAAATTAAATTATAATTTTTAAAATGGAATATAAATACACTTAGCACTGTCAAACTGAGAAATGATGTTATATGAAACGTCTACATTTGTATAATGAGACAAGTTCTAAGGAGATCATGAACGATTTATTTGAAAAGCAAACAATTTTGTAAGACACCTGTAGAAAGATGAGTACTTCATCAACAAAACCTTACCAATACATATATAATGGCAAAATATACTATCAAAGTATTATAAATAGCGTCTGTAACCTTACATCAGTTCATATTAAACATTCAGCATAGCAATATGGCATACTATCGATGAGGTTATTGATGCAATTCACCGTGATTTCATCCAACTTGTTACTTTAAATCGCTGCAACTCAGCTACAGTATCTGGTTTAGGGTCATGGCTAGCCATTTTCTGGCTCAGCTCTGCCCAACAGTTCTCAATAGGATTACAATCTAGAGACTTTGCTAGCCATGCCAATCTTGTAATGTCCTTCTGGTTGAGATAACCCTGTACAATACACACACTGTTGGCAGTGGCATTGTTATCTTGAAACACAAAGTTATTGCCAAACCTTGCCCTAGCATATGGCAGAAATATCGTCTCTATGTGTTACATATAGGGAGCACAATTGACGTTTTCCTGGAAGATATGAAGAGCAGTATTTCCACCATGATGAATAGCTGTCCAAACATGCACTGAATCACCTCACATGTGTTCCCTATAGGAGAGACAGTCTTCCCTCATCTGTTCTCCAAGAAATGACGAACACAAATCCTACCATCAGTTTTAACAATCTGGAAAAAAATGACATGTTACAAATGTCTTAGATGTAAGTTTGCATGATGCCTTACCCAAGTAACACGGTGACGGCGGTGAATTCTGGTTAATATCGGTTTGCAGATAGTTGTTCTTGCAAAATAATCTTGTTTGGTCAACCTCCTATTCACTGTTCTTCTCAATACCCTGGAATAAGTGTGTTCATGTTATTTTTATCGTAAGGTGTTGCAAGACTTCTTTCGACCTTGACATGTTAACCTGAAGAAAACATAGTCATCTCGGACAGCAGTTTTTCGACGTCTGCCATTAGACTTTCCTGGAACAACGTTTTCTGTAGTCCAATGATGTTTCATGGTTCCGGATACAGTGAACTGGGGGGGGGGGGGGTCTCCTACTGTTCTGGCAATGTCCGTTTGCTTCATAACGTTTTTGGACAGTCGAACAATAACTTCTGCATGTGACATAGCATGACTCTACACCAAGTACAGAGAAATCGTCTGAAAAAACCGTTGATCTGTTTCGAATAAAATTATATCAAAACACACCCTTTTATACAAAACAGGTGTTTATGTGTGTTTTGATGAACATATGCTCAAACCAATTTATACAGACCATAATAACAGCTCATACATATTTATCCGATCATAGGCTACCTTCTCTGTTATTATTCGGGCATTTACTCAATAAGTACTCCATGCATGTAGAAAATAACATCAATATAAAACAGCGCAAACAATTTGGCCAAGACCGTATTTAACAGTTAGCTTCTCTGACCTACCCTGCCATACATCATTAGCCCTTATGTGTATTATAAAAACTGCATTACTGTTCAAACCCTTTACTATATTATTTGCTCTATCGATTATATCCTCCACCTGTGCTACTGGGTAGCATAGTCTAATTCTTTTCTCCCTATTTATCCCACAGACTATCCTATCCACATGCCGTACTAAAGGATCTCCTATAACAATCACCTCCTTATGTTTTCCACTCCCATCCCTACCTGTCCCCTTTGTTATCCTTTCCTCCTCAATTTCATCATCTGAACAAGCTAAAGGCTGAAATCTGCCGCTTAATAGAACGCACTCAGTTTGTCATTCTCTTTACTCATAGCCTCTACCCTATTTAGAACAGCCTTCAATTTCTCCTACAAACTCTACACACAAATTGTATAACTTCACTACTAGCTTCCTTAAATATGCATGACAGTGGCTAGAAATCCACCGACACAGCTTACTGACCAGTCTTCTTTCTGCATAGTATATCTGAAAGACTTCAGAATTGAAACAGAGCTGTGATCAAAATGGTACTGGCGATATGTTAAGGCTTTTAGAGCTTGTAAATGCAAAATAGTTGTTACTATAATTAGTATTATTTTTAGTTACTACGATCAGTTAATGTTTTAGTTATTAATATTATTAATAGTTAATGTGATTATCATTATCATCATTATTATTATTAATTGTTACTATCATTATTATAATTTTAGACGTGCTATCATTATTATTTTAATAGTCCCTGGTAAAGATTTCTCTAAAGCCACGATAAGCTGTTTTGATAATCAGTTGTTCGTAAGTGTGGTATTAAATTTAATCAAAATGTCTAAGCAGTAAAATATGTGGAGGCATTTTTTATCTAAATTATTTATTTTTATTATAGGTGAAGATATGTAGTAGTTTGTATCAGGTGAGATGTAGTGACGTTTAATCGAAATATGCAATAAATGTCATAATTAGAGTTATTTACACTTGCCACTGAATTAAAAATAGAGAAGGAAAATAATATATAAGTAACTTCATATTGTATGCATTGTATTAATATTTTCAGGATATACAGTTACTAAACATATTTTTGTAGATTATAAAGCATTCTGTTCTAATACATATTTCAGAATCTGGGGTATTTTACTATCTAAAGCATTAATTGTTACTAAACCAAAACTCCTACCTCTCTTTTTCCGCACTGCTGTCTCTACCTGTAAGCAATATGACCGCCTACAATTAGAACAAGAGAGGATGATGGGATTGGGATCGATATTTCAACAGCAATATCTTAGACGCTAGCCACGTCAGCCCTATGCGGATGAACGTTACAGAGCTTCGGTTAGTTTCCCATAGCAACAAGCCCTCTGAATGTACGTCGTTTTCCTGACGCACTGGTTAATTAAAGGAACACGTTGAACTTCTAATATTAAAACAACTAAAACCGTAACTTGAAAGGAATATGACGTTTGGCACATTAAGTTTTTTGTCAGCTTTATTCATCCATAAAATGGTTAGCTTCTATCGTTTTACATCCCTATTTTAGTTCAAAGAACAAGAGATACTTTAAACGTCTATAAATACTTTCAAATTAATTTTCAACTATCAAAATCATTAAAAAACTGCTGAAAATTAT
>NW_013667429.1:200228-204101 GCF_000517525.1 Limulus polyphemus
AGCATGTTTGGTGTGACGGGGATTCGAACCCGCGACCCTCAGATTGCGAGTCGAGTGCTTTAACCACCTGGCCATAAATTCGATGAAATGGTCTGTTAGCTTATTAATAAACTTATTTACAACCTAAGAGGTTTTCAATTTTATTGGAATGTGAAAATCTTAAGACACCTGCCTTGTTAGATTACAAAAATTAGGAATACATTAAGATTTTAGTTTTGCTTCACTGAGAAAATACAGAAGCAAATTTTAAATGATTAAAGTCATCAGTATATGATAATCCACAATGTGATGTATAATTAATATTAGATGCTATCAATATATATTTACTTGTTTTCAGGTTCACATCTTTTACATATTTAATCGTAGACTAGTTTTATCTCGTTGTTTTTACATTGATTACAAACCACCGTATAAAGATTTCTCATAGATTACAAAATATATAATATGGGCTCGAACATGTTGATCTCGGGTTAGAAAAGATACTTTCTACAAATTGCACGATAAATGAAAAACAAATTGTTCATAAAACTACAAGAGAAATTAAAAACTCGTGAAGAAAACTGTAAGTGAAAACGTAAGAAATCATTCAGAAATCTGTAAATAAAATTACAAAAAATTATTCATATACTTTTACATGAAAACAAAGAAAAGCGTCCTGAAACATGCAAGTTAAAACATGAAAAAATTCAGACATCTGTAGGTTAAAACATAAGAATTGTTAGAAATCTGTATGTGAAAACAAGAAATCATTTCTGAAAGCTGACAGTAAAAACTCAGGGAAAGTTGACAGTGAACACTCAAGGAAATCTGTAAATGGAAACATTAGAAATTAACCAGAAATCTGTAAGTAAAAACATTTCAGAAATCTGTAGGTAAACACACATTAAATCATTAAGAAACTTGTAAGTAACTTGACACCAGAAATCATTGATAAATATGTAAGTGAAAACACAGTAAGTCATTCTGGATACTGTAAAACATAATAAATTGTTTAGAAATGTATATAAATGCTCATTTAATGTATGCTCAGAGTTGTCACAAAACCACCCTAAAACGTGACATAATGAGTTGCATATCTATTTTCTAATGTTTTAAAAAAATATTAGGTCGTCAGGAAATTAATGTCGCGTTTCGGAAAACTTTCATTAACCACCTCCCAAAAAAACGTACATCACGTATAATAGTTAAAAGAACCGCCTAAACGTCACGTTAGTGTAGCCTATATAATGTGTAAAGTTTAGTGTACCCTTAATCCCTTATAGTGATGGTACACATTCGGCATGTAATGCTGTTTGAATACAAGAAGGGAAACAACGCCTCTGTAGCCACAAAGAATATCAAAGAAGTTTATGGAAATATTTTGAATGTTCTTAAGTGTCAACGATGTTTCAGTAAATTTCGTTCAGATGACTTTAGCCTTAAAAACTCAGGGGCGAATATTAAACGCCAAAAACAATGGCTCAGTCCTAGACAAAAACCACTTCCGACCCAAAAACTTGGACTCCATCCGCAGAAAGTGATGCTTTGCATTTGATGGGATATCAAAGGAGTAATTCATTTCGAACTCCTCAATCCACAGCGAACTGTCAATGCAGAGATATATAGTCAGAAACTGGAACGTTTAAATCAACTCCTTCATCAGAAATGTTCTTCACTCGTCAATCGGAAAAGTGTTCTTCTCCACGACAATGCACGTCCACATGTGGCACGTTTGATGCAAAACAAGATTATGGAATTGGGTTGGGAAGTTCTCCCCCGCCCACCATATTCTCCAGATATGGCACCATCAGATTATTATCGTTTTTGTTCGCTGCAACACCATCTTAATGGGAAAACGTGTGCAAATGTGGAAGGTGTTAAAGAGGACATCGACTTTTTTTTTGCTTCAAAGCCAAGTGGAAAAGCATCATCGATAAGAATGGAGACTATTTCATCTAATAAATGTTTTGTTTTGATATATATAAGTTGTTCGGGTTTTTTCATCTAAAAAAAACGACCTAATATATATATGTTTATTTCGAACCTCAACTGTGGACATTGGATATATACATTTAGTAATATGTATAACATTTCCATCTATAGTCTCTACTTATAAATAACATTACTTTGCTTATAAATCAGTAAATTAATGTTTCTGTATAACAGTTTAATTTGTTAACTTATAGTTTGTTTGTAATTAAGCACAAAACTACACAATGGGCTATCTGTGCTCTGCCCACCACGGGAATCGAAACCCGAGTTCTAGCGTTGTAAGTCCGCAGACATACCGCTGTGCCATTGGGGGGCAATTTGTTAAATACGTGTAAATATATTTTCTTTCTTATAAGATCGTAATTCTAACATAATATGTTTGTATTTATTAGACAGCTAACAAGGTTATTTCGTATCAGATTTTAAAACAAAGAAATTATAATTTAGCTTATTTGATTGATCAATATTTCTTACGGTTTTGTAGTCTCCCGGTGGTTCAGTTATATGATTTAGGACTTATAACTATGGAATTTGGTGTATAATCCCCGCAATAATTAAAGCTTATTTTCAGCTTTTCGTTTAAACAAGAACACTCTAACAATTTTGCATAGTACTGGTTTTCAATTATTAGGCACACTTTTGATTAACAATCAAGAAATGGTAATTATTTTTCGGTTGTTAATATCAATACAGTTAATTAAGTCATTATTGAAAATTAGTATGTATCACATCAGGTGTTATATTAAAATGAGTATTGATTCTTTATTTAATAGTAGAAGTGTAGACAACGAAAATAATAACTCCTCGAAATTTCAGCTATATGTATTTGAATCTAGTGAACTTACCGTTGTGTTACTGAATTAAAAAAACAAACAGAGTGTGTAATAGGACTTAACTTCATATGAACAAGTGGGTTATTTCTGTCATAAGGTTTTCACAGATAATGTAATACGATTATACGATTTATTTTCTATAAGTTTTTCCCAAACATTATGAATAAATCTAAAGTTAAAGCTTTGAATGCAAGAATTAAAAACCTGTTTTCTCGCTCTATTCTTAAGTTGTGATATTTTGTTGTAATTAAAATGTTGGAAATGTATTTTTTTTTTTACCGGAGTCATGTCGTAACTTACTTTTATGCTTTTGTTGAGAATATATTGTGTTATTCAGAATATATTACATTCGTACTAGCTAAATTAGTGTACATACTAGATAAATTATTATATATACCAGATCAATTAGTGTACATAGTAGATAATTTATTGTACATACTAAATAAGTTGTTGTATATACTAGATAAGTTATTATATATACTAGATAAGTTATTGTACATACTAGATAAGTTGTTGTATATACTAGATAAGTTATTATATATAACTAGATAAATTAGTGTACACACTAGATAAATTATTGTATATACTAGATAAATTAGTGTACATAGTAGATAAGTTATTGTACACACTAGATAAGTTGTTATATATATATACTAGATAAGTTATTGTATATACTAGATAAATTAGTGTACATAGTAGATAAGTTATTGTACACACTAGATAAGTTGTTATATATATATACTAGATAAGTTATTGTACATACTAGATAAGTTATTGTACATACTAGATAAGTTGTTGTATATACTAGATAAGTTATTATATATACTAGATAAGTTATTGTACATACTAGATAAGTTGTTGTATATACTAGATAAGTTATTATATATACTAGATAAGTTATTGTACATACTAGATAAGTTGTTGTATATACTAGATAAGTTATTATATATACTAGATAAGTTATTGTACATACTAGATAAGTTGTTGTATATACTAGATAAGTTATTATATATACTAGATAAGTTATTGTACATACTAGATAAGTTGTTGTATATACTAGATAAATTAG
>NW_013667429.1:204945-228554 GCF_000517525.1 Limulus polyphemus
TGTACATAGTAGATAAGTTATTGTATAGCTGGCGCTTTAGGGTTTGTTATTGATATCAATCAACACTCACACTGGATGGGAGTTAACATATCTGACTAGAACACATCATTCACGATGTAGTTAGTTTTTTTGGGGTGGGTGGGGTCCCTCGCTAGTAGAGCAGTAGGTCTACTGATTTACTAAACTAAAGTCAGGAGTTCGATGCCCCTCTGTGGACATAGCAGATAGTCAGCTGTGGCTTTGTTATAAGAAAAACACATATAGTTTTCTGGTTAGTAAAGGATGTCTAACCCACCCAATGTTAAGTTGTAGGTTTCCATATAAACATTTGATATTTTCCTCTTAAAACTTATATTTTTCAACTTACATTCAGTTTAGTTGAAATTTAATTCAACAATGTCGCTTTCAGAGAAACATTAATTTTTTGTTTCATTGGAAGGTCAATGTAATCTACTCAAGTAATCAGTTAATTTCCTTGTTGGTTGTATTTGTGTTTTCGGCGTTACTGAAAAACCTCATTACACGAAATGGCACTGATAAAAAAAAATCATGATTTCGTAGAACTTTGATGAAGTTATTATTTTTCATTGATTTGTTATTTATTCCATAAGTTAAAACAACCATTTTATAAAGTTCCATCTAATTAAACACATTTGGAGACGAAGATTTTACCCACTAGAGCAGTTAATTATTGATGAAGATGGCATGTTGCTTAAGTTTTAAGAAATATGAACATTTATCTTCTTCCTCTCCGCTTATCACTTTTGAGTTTTTTATGTTTCCAAACAACAGTAAAAAGAAACGAACAGAAGGAATAAATACAGAAAACGCATTTTTATACAAATATAAGATAGTACAACATTTACCAGTTTCAACAATTAACAGGAAACTGAGGCTAAGCACCAGCCGTATGTCCTTTAAGACACACAAACGATTTAACTTTCTTAAAAATATAATAATCGATTAGTTAAAGCTAATGTTCAAGAGCGAGGTGTAGTAAAAAAATAAATAAATTTCTTAGAATTTAAAACTTTGGACTGTACATCAAAGGTCATCCATAACTGTTGCATTAATTTATAGTTATTACAAATACATTTAGTTTTCATTAAAAACAAACAGACAAGTTTAATTGACTTGAACTGGTATAAGATAAATTTTGTCCGTCCGACATTTTAAACAGAGTTTCAAAGGCCTCGACAGTTAAGTAATGTAGTTGAAAAAGTCATATCATACAGAAACACATACAGTATTTTTGTTTTCTTAGTCAAAATCAAAAGAATCAGAGATATATATTTTAATTAGTATACAGTTAAGGTTTAAAATATTTCAAAAGATGGCGCCACCTGCCTTTTTTTTAGCTCTTGGTGCCAAGTACAAAGTTTTATCTACTTTCTTTTATTTATTTCTAACTACTACTAATATACTGATGAAGTATGGTAATTATATTTTAATTTATTTACAAATCTTAACTAGAAATTATAAATACTACAAATATATATTCTTTAATCTGTTCAATTTATTATAAATATAACAGAATATTGTTTATTAGTGTAAGCAATTTGATTTTTAAAATATATAAGTTTATTATGCTATATTTGGACATTTTTAACTTTTCTACTTTTAATTTACATATTTTTCACTATTTTGTTACTGCTGTATTAGTTTTATATTAAAAAATGACACTTATTGCGCTCCAACTTTAGAATTTTCGGCCAATTTGCAGTTTTTGATGTATATTCTTTTTATCTTGATAGGGAAATTATTCTTTTATATATTTAGCAAACTGTTTTCTAATTTTGTTAAGTAGAAAATCTTCCAATATCGTCTTTTATATTTATTGTTGACACTAAGTGATACATGCATTTAATATGAAAAATATTAAATTAACCCATTACTTACCAATGCTCCTTTATTGAAAAAAATATTTATTACCTATCCATATTAATTGTTCTTAATAATTTTATTTTACGTGCTAATTTTGGTTCATATATTGGTGTTTTTGTTCTAATGAACTACTTTTCTAAATAAATATGCTGTTTCTTTAAGCACCTCAGTGAACTGAGGCGAAATATAAAAGTGCATGGTAAGTTGATAATATTTTTTTCATTGCAATACTATACTTAGGAGTTATTCTAAATAATGACATGTATAATAAAAAATGTGATATACACTGTAATATATGAAATAAACTTTTCATTCCACCTTTCCTTATGCATGTGAGCACCATATACATTCTGCTATTCCTATTTCGGAACATTAAAAATTTCTGATAAAGAAAAATGTTATTGTATTTACGTTTTGGTAATTGGTTCTCGGTCTCATTAGAAACAGTAACCTGTCAAAACTGGTTTTGAATCACCTATATCTTAGTTTAGCAATTAATGGATTAAAAGTCCTGATAATTGTGTTTCGTATTGAGCTCAATGCTCGAATGTTAAATCTATTGTTGACCAATTATAAAACTTATTGAAAAGTTACAGATTTTTTAGATTAAAGATTAAAGGATATTTATTGCTCATTATCAGGTAAGTATGTGGGCAAAGTCACGTGCACTTTTTACTAATTTGAAATTACGACAAAAACAAAACTACTTGGACTTTTACGAAAAGTAAAGAAAGGAGGACTGTTAACCATTCTGTTTGTTTATAATTAAGCACAAAGCTACACAATGGGCTATCTGTGCTCTGCCCACCACGGGTATCGAAACCCGGTTTCTAGTGTTGCAAGTCCACAGATATGCCACTGTGCCACTGGGAGGCCCATTATATCCATTAATCTGCTTCAGAGTACAACTAATTTAAGTATAAATCGGAAATTGTTTCTATTTAATGCAAATTTTATCTGATCCATAACTTTTATTTGTGTCAAAATCATAGTAGGTTAGAACGATTTTTTCTTCCATCAATCTGTCTCTATAATAGTAAAATCATTTAAATGAATGTCTGATCTACATGTTATATTTTTATATATACATTTTAGAATATTCTTTATTTTTTAATTACTTATTGATTACATCTTTAATGTGTGTGTATCATTTATTTATATTAAAGCTTATAAGAAATTAGTATGTATATTATTAATCTATGTATCTGTGTAATTTCCAAAGCTAAATTCTAATTCAATTGTATTCAATATTTTGTTTTTCACAGATTTGGATAGAATATTTTCCACATACTCTATCTGGTTTATATTTTCAAACAAAACAATGACTTACAATTAATACATTTATTAAGTGATTGTAAAAATTTCTGGTAATCCTTATAGTTTTATTCTTTCTTTATGAATCCTTTGTAACATATCAATTTTAATTTCAGAATTAATATCATCTACAGAATTAAAACGACCGAAAAAGATTACGACCAATGATTTAAAGGAATTTATTCACTGAAATTGTTTTCCAGTTTCCGAGTAACAACTTTTTGTTTATATAAATTAAATTTTAATCGAGACAATTTTTTTTTTATATTTCTATTTGTTAAGAAAAAATCACGTTTTAATCCCAGGTACAAGTTGTGACGTCTATCTAATGAAGAATAACAAAAATATCTCTTTTCTAAGCTAATTGTTTTAATGATTACACCAGCACTTCAAATACTAAAGTAATCTTTCTATCAACCTTCAAATTATCATGTGGACCCATGTGGTACTGAACGTTATAAAAACAAGTTGGTTTACCTGTTATACACTTACTATAAAGAATTGATAAAAAACAATTGTTAAAATCATTAATTTTCTAAGTAAAATACAATAGGGACCCCAAAAGTAATTAATGTGGTTAATTTCAATATTAATGTAATTTGTCTTTATATTTATTTTTTTAATAATATGTTATCAGGGATCATGCAACCAATCAAATTCATAGACTCCCAAGCAATATGGCGGATAAATAATTTAGAAAATGAGTTTAAAAAGCAGATGGGGCTCGGAAACACTCATAATTCTAAGTTAATTATATTTTGATCCGTAGTGGTGTAAGACAATTTTTTAAAATCGTTTATATAAATGTATAAAATCAGTTTATATACTATAACTGTAACGAATTTGTTGTTATATATTTATTTTAATGTCAACGTATATTTCGATTGAGTTTATATTTAAAAACATGCATAGCTTATAGTGTTAGATATGTATTGCGAAACTCCCGCCTATTCTCGAGAGTAAGAATCAACAATATATATGTGTGTACGTAAACACTTAAATTGTATTGTTACGTAATCTGAATTTTCTAGAAAACCTTCTCACGGCTGTAAATATAATCAACGCAATGCTCCAAGGAGAGTGTCTATTATTAGTTCGCTATAATCAGTGTGCTATAAAACTTCGAAAGCTTTAACTGTGATTGTTATAACGCTTACCAATCGGAAAACTTCGGATATTTTATTAGGAACTTTTACAAAGTTCGAAATTACAAATTATTTAACTTCAGTGGATTCACATCGGACATTAATACTTTTACGAAAACATTACCTAACGTCATCGGTGAAAACCCAATCTCTAATATGCGCATGAACAGTGATGACTACAAGGCTAGCTAGCTTCCTGTTAATTAAGTGAATTGCTCCTACATCAACTCGAAATTAAATCGCTCATCGTAAACTCTCGATAAGATATCATGGAAGTTCCAGACTAAAAGGAAAACTTTATATTGTTTGTAAGTTTGTGAAACTTTTGTTTATAAATCATTGTTTGTAATAACTATTTGTAATAACTGTTATTGTAAATTGTATTGTTGTAGGTATATGAAAACGTATTTGGCTAAAAAGAGAAAACTGTGTGCATCAATCTTGTTGGCAAATATCATAAATTGACTAAATATCGGCTTTTATTTAAATACTGAATCCAAAGTACAATTTAACTATTGAATTTAAATTATCAGTTAACTCAATTTCAGACCATTTGAAATTCTAATACGTAACATAACTAGTTCCTAGTTATAGACGCATATCCTTCAACTATTTATAGTTGTAGTCCAAGTAATATGTATATATTATATATGTATCTATTTCACATCGTTTTTAAAAGCAAATAAGAACACAAATTTTGTCCATACATACGCGAAACAAATTTTAAGTTTTAGATAGTAGTTCTTTATTTGTCAATACATATTTTCCCTGGTAATCATAACCATACTTACTGTCTTTCTTATATTATGCACGTAAACTCAGCCGCTCCGAATTTATAAAGATTAAGGTGAAGTTACTTATTTTAAAAGTTTTTATCTCTAGTTCTACCTGACGGTAAAAATCCATTTTAATTTATTATTCCTTTCTCGTTTTTATATGCATATATATATATTCTGTATCCAAACGCTTTGGTTTATATAAATTGCAACCTATAAAAATTGGGATCTTTAAATAAAACAGACTTTCTGATGCACTAATTTAGAACTCTTATAAACGTATATGAACTTTGTTGCATTATATTTCAGTTCCATACTATTGAAGAAATATCATATTGTTAAGCAACTTCATTATTTAAGGGTACCATAATAAATACAGATTATATAACAGAACTTAGAGCCATCAGGTATGCCCCAGTTATAATTAAAATAATTGTTTTGCTGTTTCACAAGATTATTGGGTGTGAGATACTTCAAAGTATCTTCAACTCAAGAGGTTTTGTCGTACCTTCGATTAAGTGATAAAGTCAATACGGTTGATTTAAGTTAATAGATTTTGTTGTTTTTCATTCATGTTATGAAATGTACTTGGTTGCTTCAATTTAACATATTTTGTATTTTTCTCTCACTTAAGTAATACATCTCACATATTCTATTTAAATTAACGTACTTAGTCATTTTTTTCAATAAAGTGATAACATCTACATGCTTATTCTAAGTAAATATGATTTGTCATTAATTTTTTCATTTTAAGTGATAAAATCTACATGGTTGCTTCAAGATAACATGTTGTTGTTGTATTTAAGTCATAGTGGGAAAATTGTTTGCTGTAAGTTAGCAGGTTTTGTTTTGTTCTTCTTACAATTGATAAAATATACACGTTTATTTCAAGTTTACAGATCTTATTGTCTTTTTCTTTTGAGGGATATTTTCAATATGATTGCTCCAAATTAGCAGTTTTATTGTTTTTTCATTTAAAAATCTTTACGTCACCAAATAAAGCAGTTTTTGACTTGTCAAAATAGAAGTGAAATGAAATAGTCTCTGATTGGTCAAAATAAGAATAAATACGGATATTTACAAAAGTTTTATTGATACTTGTCAATCGTTAGCTATATATAAATTCTTGAATTTTGCGACCCATACTAGGTATTGAAAGCTTGTTGGTTTTAATTAATAAAGTGATTTCAAATTAGGCAAGAAGTAACCATCATGTCTTCAGTGTTTTATTTATATATATATATAATCATTATTCAAATACTTAATCCAATCCTGCGTGATAAACGATTTTACCTACTGAGAAGATTTTCCTTTTCTGAACTTTGTTCTCTTACAAACATTAAGTGAGAAACACGGAAACATTGGACATGTGCACACAAGTCATTTATTATATAAAATAATTTTATTTACATATAAACAGAACATCGACATCAGAAAATGCAGATTCTTGAACATACGTGTATTTGAAAGCTAAACATGAGCATGAAACACCAGTTAAAAAAGTACAGTAGCTATGACCTTTGCTCTTTGTAGCTTTAGAATACTAGAAACCATAACGTTCGAATATATTATCACTGAACACATTTTGGTGGATGGCTCAGCATATACTACACGATATCCTACAAATGTTTGCCTTTCTATCATGCTCTGTCTTGTTTTGCTTTTTTAAGATCAATACGTTTATCAATTATCAAATTGTCGTCGCATTTCTTTAACTATATAATTAAGTCCGAGTTTGTCATAATCTAGTATCATAATTATTTTTAGAATATTTCCCGGATGTTTGATAGGTTTGCGTGCTGGAAAAGCTTTCAAAACAAATTTAATTTGCTACTAGTTCTGAAATACCTGTAGATGGCTTAGGTGACTCAGAAAGATTTTTACTCTGCGTATAAAAACACTTTAATTACGAAATTATATCAGATTTCTTATCAGAATGGCTAACGAATTAATCGTGAATTTATTATTTCCGAATTAACTTAAGCGATAACACTTTACTATATAAAGAAGTAGAAAAAGAAAAGGAGTTGCATTCTTCGATTGGCAAACGTTTATGGGATACCTTGCAGCTATTTAACAATATAGTAACTACTTCTCTGTCTTAATATTTACAAAATATTACGTTAGTAGGGAATAATTTATTTAGTACATCGTTACTTCACAGTGAATACAAATAATAACAAACATGAATACTAGAACTAGGCAGAACACCAAGTGCGTATCAAATGTGAATTTGCTATAGTATCTTTGGTACTACAGATTCATAGATATAAATCTTGAAACAGTTTTCACCGTTTTCCTAACTTCTTAGTATACGGTACAGAACATTAAAGATTAAAAATTAATTCCTTGCTGATTGTTCCAACATTTTAAACATCACGTGAGAGAAAGAAAAGGCTTGTTACTTTTTGATAGAACGTAATTTGCATTACAACCAGTTAACGCTGAAGTTTGTTTTCAAACGTGCAGGATAAGCAATGCATCAGTCCTGTTTCTGCAGAACCAACATAGGTTTCTTTTTATTTATTTGTTTATATTGTTTTACCTTTACTATACATAAGGATCACCGATTCAGAACATTACTGGGCTTTTTTTGCAAACCATAAGCTTAATACTGTATTTTATTATCTTGAGCACATTTTATTTACCTATAAACTATGACTGTTTGTCTTAATACCCAAACATTTAGGCCTAACACTGTCATTGATCACCTGAAAACGCTCACTTAAAGATTTAAAGCTTTATGATATGAGTAATCATCTTAGTAACCCAAACATTTGTGTTTAGAAATTAGTCCTTAGGCTGTTTGTTTGTTTGTAATTAAGCACAAAGCTACCCAATGCGCTATCTGTGCTCTGCCCACCACGGGTATCGAAACCCGGATTCTAACGTTGTAAGTCAGCAGACATACCGCTGTGCCACAGGGGGGGGGGGCACCTTAGGCTGTGACTGATCATTTTGATAATTCTAATTTAAATGTGTAAAATTACTGTATAGGATCTAACGTTTGGATATCACTCATCTAACAATTCTAGAGCTGACGCAGTGACTGATCACCATGGTAACTCTTACTTAATACTATAATTGTATACTTTGATAACATTCACCTAAATATTTTACACCGTGACTGATCACTTTGATAACTCTTACCTAATCTGTGACTGTTTACCTCAATATCTCTTAATTAGCACTATGACTGATTACTTTGATAAGTCTTGTCTAAAAGTCTTAAATCTATTAAAGTTGGTTGTAACCGTGATGACACCTACCTAAAACTCTTAGGCCAAATCCTGTGACTGATCACTTTGATAAATTTACCATTCAGTAGACATGGTGTGTTGCTGACAACATCAAACACTGGTTTTTATGTTTGTATTTCTGCTGATCTTTGTTATCAGGCCCATAGCCAGGGTGTAGTGTGAAACCCTTTTCCATATCAAATTTGTAAGGAGATCAGAGTAGTAACCATGGAAAAACGACGAAAGGAACTTTCTTGAAGATGTGAGGTCTATAGTAGCTCTATGTGATGAAGCTGAAACTACGATTGATATGATTGACACCTAGGAACAAGATAGATGCTCCTATTCGCGTCTATCATTAGAAAGCTTGTACACAGCCTTACGCCGTCGTTATGGGGTTTAGGCTGTATATGTTCCCGAAATAGTTCTATAAGTACGAACTCATAAAATAATAGCAAAAATGTTTAGGATTTACATTCTTTTTATTTCAGAATGTTAATTTCTATAGTAAACTATACCTAAGTTAGACCTATTTCTAGTCTTAAACTCATTTTTTAAACATTCCTTCTTGAAATTGAAAAGAAGAAGTAGAGGTAGAAGATAGCATCAAATTCTACACGTATATACAAGGTTTATTCTTGCATAATATCATTTCAAAATTTATAATTCAAATTAAAAGCACTGTAATGCTGTTTATGTATTATTTATTAAAACCCCATATGATATGCTTAAACATCACCTGATATTTTGCAATATAACTAAAGTTATTTGCACAAAAGCTGTTGAATGAAATACTAAAATAAACATATAATAATTTTACGACAGTCAAAATTATGTATATATATATATATATATTTCAATAAAGAAAAATTAAGGTTGGTGCAAGTTTGGGTTAATATTGTTAACTTGGAAAATCTGGTAGCTCTTTCTAGGCAGTATCTGGATTGTACTCTTATCATGGAAGTCAACTGTGGCACCATGTCTATAACAAACGTTAAAGGACTGGGGCATTGTCTGCCTTATATTAGTGAAGATCGAGTCTTAGCTAACTTGTACTTCGGGACAAGTAGTTAGGCATTGGCTGAATTATAGTGGAATAAGGAAGTTAATGTATATATCAGTATGGCTCGAGCATCACATAACTTTTAAAATGAAAATCGGTGTAGATTAGACATTATGTAATTTTAATGAAGAAAGTGAAGGGGCTCGGAATTACGTTATGTGTAATAGATGTCAGAGCAGTTGAAAATACTAAGAACTATAGCGGAACTAGTAAAGACCAGATGCCGTCTAGAAATATTTGTTACATAACATATAACTTCTTTAAGAAACTAATGTAGGAAAAAATTCAAGGTATAAAATTTTTAATTTAGCGTGAATTCATGAGGATTTTTTTGCTTTTACCTTTTTAAAGTTTTTGCACGAAATATTCTCATAGACAATTAGTAACGATGATATTTATACCGGTTTCGTCTGTCTTAACGTTTTGCGATACTAAGAGAAGTTCAGTGCTTTACATGTGAGTTATGGTGTTAAATAAGAGACAACATGAAACAAAAATAGCATGTGCTGGCTGAAACCTATGTACATATGGTAACTGACGAACAAGAATCCATATTTTACTTTAGAGATATCTACTTTGAACATGTTTAACAACAATATGTTACTGGCTGTACAAGCTACCACGAAATTCCAGTGTGTCTCTATCACCGACTCTTAACAAGCTACAATGATGAAGGGAATATCATTTGGATACAACCTCGCTCCATATGTATTTAAAAGAATAGGTTTTTATGATGTATTCTCGAGCAGCATTGTATCCATGTTTTTGTTTCGGACTGTTTAAAGTAATATTTTTACAATAAACAATAAATTGGAAACACTAAAGGCGGGTTCAACATTCAGAACAGTATTTTTTCCGGCTATTCACAAACTTTCTGAGGAGAAAAACAAATTCTCAGCTTAATCACATCAAAGTTACGTTTCTTTCGGGTGGGAATTCAATGAATGGAACCTATCATTTTCTATGAGCCTGGCTTTCTTTGGCCCATTTATGGAGATGTTTAATCAAGTTAGTCATCACGGCTTCTGAGGCTATCCAACTGTCGTGTGAGAAAATCATCACTGTTCATATTCTCTTCATTCCTTTCCTTTTCTTGGTTCTGAAAACACAAGTAGAATATCTTTGTAGAATTAAAATCATTTGTATTTGTATTTAGTACTCATTGTCTTTACTTCGAAACAAATAATAATTTAAAAAAATGATGCCACTGTTGCATGTTTCATCACATATAATATACGAGATTACCAGTATGATGCTGCTGTTGCATGTTTCATCACATATAATATACGAGATTACCAGTATGATGCTGCTGTTGCATGTTTCATCACATATAATATACGAGATTACCAGTGAGAAAAACAAAATTCGTTTAAATAAAAGATAGAAAGTAATCATCAAGTTTTTCAGCTCTGTAACTGTTGTAATTTTGTCCCATTTCTTTCTTTCTCAGTGTCTAATACAGAAAACCCACCAACCCAATATCTGCCATCATTTCCAATAAAAATAAAAGTTGGGAAATCAATGAATTAGACCATGACGTACTTAACCTATTGAATAGATAAAAATATTTTTTACATTTCTAGAATAAATGATATTATTATTCTTAACTTCGTTTAACGCAAACTGGAGCCATTACGAGCCATTTTTATGAACGTAAATAAAATATCGACCAATATCTACATAATGTAGCTTTATTAACTCAATATGTCTCAATATGTCAGAAGCTATCGATATCCTACTAATCCAGATTCAATGATATTGTTTATAAATTATTATATTTTCTTAAGTATGTAAATAAATAATAGCATTGTATAAATGATAAGATCACTGACAATATTACCTAATGTTTGGAAGGATATTATTGTATAAATGATAAGATCACTGACAATATTACCTAATGTTTGGAAGGATATTATTGTATAAATGATAAGATCACTGACAATATTACCTAATGTTTGGAAGGATATTATTGTATAAATGATAAGATCACTGACAATATTACCTAATGTTTGGAAGGATATTATTGTATAAATGATAAGATCACTGACAATATTACCTAATGTTTGGAAGGATATTATTGTATAAATGATAAGATCACTGACAATATTACCTAATGTTTGGAAGGATATTATTGTATAAATGATAAGATCACTGACAATATTACCTAATGTTTGGAAGGATATTATTTTTTATGTGCTTTGGGGAAAGATAACATTACATTTTCAGTTGAATAAGAGCGTTATGTATTAATTAGATAGCAATATCATGTACTTGATTAGTTAATAACGTTAAGTAGCTGGATAAATGGTAATATTATGTACGTGGGTGGATGGTAGCATTGTGTACGTGAATGGATAGTAGCATTGTGGACGTGGTTAAATAGTATCATTGTTACGTTGGTGGATGGTAACATTATATATTCAAGTGAATAAGATATTATGTACTTGACTTGTTAATAATGCTATGTAGTTGGTGAATGGTAACATTGTGTATCTGGAAGAATGTGGAGTTTTAATATCTAACAGTGTTGTTTACTGTTGCCATAGAAACGACTGAAACAATTTTTTGATTGAACATATTATTGTTATAAAAATAAGGTGGGTATCTACTGCATTAGGTTTTGATTTTCTGTTTCTGAAAAAAGATATCACGAAGTAACGTCTCAGACCACTTTCTGTGTGAATAATTTAACTCCTCGAAGGTGGACTCAACCATCGATTCTTGTTCTGCGAACTTCCTATTTTTATCAGCAGCGGGTTAAGGGAATTTCTAAAAATAGCTCGAACAAACCTCCTTCAGTGTCTAATACAGAAAACCACCAATATCTGTCACCGTTTCCAAGAAAAAGTTGGAAAATCAATGACAAGTGTACCACTCGTGCGTCATCGCGTGGGTAGAAATAGAATTCAATATATTGCTTCTGACGTCAATGAATATCGATCGCAGCGCCACATGATGTCAAGCCGATTAACTGCTCGTATGATCAATACATAAACTCAATGGACACATGACGAGCGAAGCTTGTTTTCTCAATGGATCAAAGGTAGTTTCTAACGTTTAAAGGGTATATCTGAAGAGCTTTTAAAAGGACAAGAGAGACTGTAGACACTGATCTTTATTGGTTTTCTAAATACGAAAGATGTGTGGTTTTACATAATAAATAAATAGATATTTAAAGGTATAAACATCAGCCCTCTAAACTCAGCTTTCTAAAAGCAGTTTAGTTATGTATTAACCAGGGACAGACGTGAATCCAAGTTAGAACTGAAATATGAGAAATATAGTAACTTTTATAGGAAAATGCTTGTTATTTTATACAATGTGTTGTCTGTATCGAATCGAATACATTATGTGCTTAATTTGACTTGAATGAGAGTGAAAAGTTATGTAAGACTCTTAAAATATTATTTGCTAACTGTCATACTTTTGTATTGTTTTTGTGGAAAGACCGACATTCTATTTTATTGATATGATTTGGTAAGAATCACACTAATATTAAAATAGGACGTCATAAAGAATAAAGCAAATACTAAATACTGCCTGTTTTACTTGTTTACTAATTTTAATGTATTCTATATTCTGTTCGCTCAAATTTGATTTTATTCCGTTTTTATATTATGTGTGTAAACTAACTTTCACACTAAGAATGTTGTGCAAAGAAAATATTCTTATATGCAAATGAAACTAAACTTCAACATTTATAAACCAAATAAATCAATAAAGAGTTTGCTTTATTCTTACTTGAATATCGTTATGCATTTTGTATTGAGATAGTTGCTCCTCTAAGGATGATGACCAATCATTTCTAGTTTTTCTGCTTTCGGAAGCAGGTCTCAGCATTGGGTATTCTTTCTGACCCTCTACTGGGAAGGTCTGTAGTTGATTTGTAATTGCTATAACATGAGACATCATCGTAGCATCGTCAGGAACTTCTGTTGTTAACTCTGTGTCGGGACGATAAGATTCTGTGGAAGTTTGTGAATTATCTTCAGTGCTTGATATCACGGCTTTTTGTGAAATACTATTCTTGGAGTTTTTTTTATGTATCACATCCACCTCATCCTCTATAGGCCTTCTGATGTTTTTTGAGGAATAGACGTAATTCCTTAACAGATCAGTGAATAATTTTGGTTTCTCTATATTATCTTTGTATTCATAATCTGTATTTTGTGGTATATAGTTATTGATGGGATAGAGTGCTGGGTCCCAGGTGTAAGAATACTCATCGGGATATTCATAATCGTCGAAATAGTCTTCCATATTGAGTTCTCGCAAGAGAGCTGCCCACTGCGAAGCGGACAGGTGTTGAATCCAGTCGTGGAAAGCAGGGTGGAGGAGCAGTGAATAGGGATCTCTTAGTGAGATATCGTACAGAGGATACTTCTCTGGATGATTTACAGCTGGAAGAGTATCTTCATAGTCCTTCAAGAGGCTGTACACGTCACGACTTGAGCTTTCTTTTGGGATCTCAGGAAACACGTAGTCATCATATAGAGGATAAGAAACTCCCACGTCCATAAACAACAGAGCAATGATTGAGAAATAAAGGATTCTTATAATCATTACCATCGTTCTTACACGTTTTGTTGATAAATCTGAATGAAATAAACAATAATACTTCATAACTCACTTTTAGTGGAATGAATGGTTATCTAACTACGATATAACCCCATTGATGTCCCTAGCTAAAGGCAAAATCAATACTATTTTACTTTTCTAACTAAAAATATTATTATCCAGTTTTTTGATAAACATATTGTTCACATATCTGAAACTTCGTCACTACATCTAGGTGAAAGCGCTAAAGCGCGTTAAAAGTTTTATAAAGTATTTTTTTTTACCATTGTGCGAGTAATTTTTTCATTGTTTTTTAAAAATAAAACAGTGGAGCTAAAGACGAATTGGTAGAAAATGTAATTTCTTCTCAAATGGAATACACCCTCCTTCAAGTTCTGATAAATGGAATACACCCTCCTTCAAGTTCCGATAAATGGAATACACCCTCCTTTATGTTCTGACAATAGAATACACCCTCCTTTAAGTTTGATTATTTTCTTGGAAAGACTTAATATTAAAAGTGAAAAATATTTCAGAATTAACAAAATGGCTGATTTCACAACTATTAAAATAGGCTGCAGCAACTGATTAAATACGAAGCAATGCAAAATCTTGGAAGATGCTAGTATTGGTACTTACAACTTGAACCGCATTTTATGTGCATAATAACTAAACAGACGGATCAGAGACCCACTAAGGTTCACATATAGCTAATTTTGAACTACTGTACAAAGGGCCAGCAACGTCCGGCGTTCGAGGAGCTTCATCCTGCTCTGAACTGAATAACAGGTCTGAATGTTACTCTTATAATGTGCCATCAGCTGAAAGTGCAGAGCTAGTTTAGCAGCATTGCGGTGCGAGCCTTACAACGTTCAACCTGCAGCCCGGAACGTTAACCATTAAGTCATATTAGGCCACAAGATACTAGTATAGGAGTACTAATTCAAAGAGGTATATATATATATATATATATATTAATGTATAATCGTAGATTATATCGGCCTAAGGATCTAATAATCTCTATCGTATCTATTGCATATTACTTGTAAAATGCTAATCTTAGGCTATTCAAATAGGTTTTAGGACATACTTGCTTCATATTTTGCACATCTATAAAATGTCGTTCTGTTTACTAACATAATGAAATCTTTTGAAATGATTATCAATTATACCACGTGACATTAAGGCTGAGTGGAAGATACTTTTTTTAGGTTATTGATATAGTTCGATATAAAATAACTCGATAGGTCTCAAGTCACAATAATCATACTGTGAGAATGGTAACCAAAAGGCACAAGCTCGTACTTATTAACTGCTGCTGAGCTGTAATGTAACACTGCATTATCGAATGCAAGTAGGCCTAGTATGATTTATCGCTACTTTAATTTACTTAATTGTTAGTTTAATGTTGCATATCTGTGATTCATCTATATTCCCTTTCTGACAGAAAGACAAACACTAATGTGCAAGCGTTTTCTAAATATAAAATCATGTAGTATGACCTTGATCTTCAAGAATCAAGTCAGGGGTTGCAAAAATCTGAGTTCGACTTTTTTTCTTATATAGTAATATTTTACAGTAATGATTGCTAATCCACATACAGCTACAACTTTGAAAACGCTACTGAAGGTTTTAAAACTAAGCACACGCTCATGCTTGTTATAGCGTGTTTTTAAATAGTTTACCCGCCTGGTTCATGCTTCTTATGTTGTCAGATAGGTGGAGCCAGACAGGACACAGTTCACCGCAATTCTCTTTATGCTTTGCTTCCTCTGCTCGAAAATAGACTTACAGTAACGTGTTGTGTGATCTAATAATTATTATTATTGTAAAACCCACAATGTCTTTAGATTAAAATAACTTCTAGGAAGTACTAGGTCCCGATAACATCTGTAGATGGCGTTGAGTCTGTCTCTTAACAGTCAAAACATCTAAACACTCCCTGACAAAATGAATATATAATAAGCTTACAAAATGTTATTAGCTTGATTGATGGTGAAGATATTGGTTATGGATTATTAAGTTAGTATCCTGACAAGTGGGGAAAACGTAGGTTAAGGACTATCAGGTTTGGTAGAAAGTAAGGGCGGTACATAGTATCAGTTTCATATTTTTATGATTTTGAAGGGTGAAGCTTGGTTGATGGTATTTTGAAATAGAAATTGAAGGTAGTTAATGATATCAGGTTTTTCTTCTTATATCTTTATAGATAACTATCATGCCCACAATCAGCTATAGACAGTGTGTGGTAATGGGATTTGGGACATTGTGGGCCCCAGTACCCAGATCCTAGCCCCTTAATGAATATGTAACTTACTTTCTAGTTTTAATTATGTCTGACAGATGGAATATCCCCAGTACTTTTGAGTGCTTTGGCTATAAACATTTTCACCTTAAAATGATATCATTCATACTTTAAATGGTATAAATTTACATTGTTTTGTTACAGCTTTGCTGGTGATCACATATTTGATAGCGCGTACCTCAATAATAAAAATATTGCATTTTAAATATTATATATATATATATATATATGGAAACATTTTAAAATATTATGTGGGTTTAAACATCGTTATATACACACACATATTTATAGATACTTATGTAATAGGTCGTCAAGAAATTAATGTCGCGTTTCGGAAAACTTTCATTAACCACCTCCCCAAAAGACGAACATCACGTATAATAGTTAAACGAACCACCTAAACGTCACGTTAATGTAGCCTATATAATGTGTAAAGTTTAGTGTACTGTATTCCCTTATAGTGATGGTACACATTCGGCATGTAATGCTGTTTGAATACAAGAAGGGAAACAATGCCTCTGTAGCCACATAGAGTATCAAAGAAGTTTATGGAAATGTTTTGAATGTTCTTAAGTGTCAACGATGTTTCAGTAAATTTCGTTCAGGTGACTTTAGCCTTAAAAAATGTGATGGCACGGGCCGACATGTTGGAATTGATATTGATGTTCTGAAGACGCTTGTTGAAAAGGCCCTGAAATTGCGTGTCTCTCATGAAACAATACATAAACATCTAAGGAATATGGGAAAACTCCATAAAGAAGGTGTTTGGGTGCCTCACGAACCTTCCTATGATCATCGTTTCCAACGTGTGAACGTTGCTTCGTCTCTTCTGGTGCGTAATGCGCATGAACCATTTTTGGAGAGAAAAGTTTGTTATCATTAAATCTGATGTTATCCATGAGTAAGAAAACTGTTCTGAGTGAGAGTTTGTCATTATTATAACTTTTTATATATAAACATTTAACCTGCTACAGTTTCAAACAATGTGTAGTTTGTGTAATTTGGCTGCTTCTTGTAGCTCTTACTTTCTAGTTGGTAATTTACAACCAATAAAGGCCGTTTGTTTTTTTTCTTTAAGAACTTAATGTCGAAGATTAAATGTTTAGGATATTATACAATTCTTCTTAAATTATTGCATAGAAGAGACGAAATGGTCAAACGTACTGACACTCCAATCGTAAAATATGGCTGAAATAAAGCTGCATTACGATTGGCAGATTCCTAACTTGAATAACGAAGCTTCAGTTTTATTGGTACCAACAATAACTAAGTGGGTAGTATTCCAAACGTGAGGTCTAATTAGACATTGTACTGGGATCTTTTTTCTTTTTCTTCTTCCCACCACTAGTATCACATAATACAACGACAGAGATTCAAAAGAGAGAAAGTTATTATTAATATCAGTTCACTGTTCCGTTAATATTACTGAAGTATTTCTGCAAGTACATACTGTTCAATAACTTGATCTCACTGACCTTTCCTACAACTGTTTCATTATCAGGAATAGTTCCTGATCAAATCTGTAGAGACTTATGGCTCTTGTCACAATATTTAATATAAAAAGTGCTCTAGTATTTTTTTCAACCAATGGTTTTATTACATGTTTCAGCTGTTTCGAACTAAATAGGTATTGGTGGATGTATTTTGAACCTGAATGGTATCTTTGCGTGCATAGGCTAAGCGGACAGCTCACTGATTTCTAGGGTTCTGATATAGCCGTCCATAATTTGAATCACTAATCAGAAACACAGCAGTCAAGCAGCAGTATCCACTGCCATAAGAATTCTGCCAGATTTTTGAATTGAATAACGGGGTTGACAGACAACTGATAATGCAGAGTATGTCAGGTGGCACTATGATTCGAACATTGGATTTCTGAATCGCAGCCCTGTATGCCAACCACTAGACCGCTCCTAGACAAGATCGAAAAGGACCTCTACCATCAACATATTACAATTAAATCATAAAATGCTCTCCTTTAAAAATTCAACAAAGGTAGGCTAAAGTGGTATTTGCTATTTAAATAAAATAAACTGAATTTGGAAGCTTAAAATAACATTGTTTTTCAAACACAAAGGTATGAAAAAGATAAATCAAAATAATTGATTTGAAATCAAATAAACGTTATTAAAACATAAAAAAGTTAACACTTAATAATGAAAAGAGTTCAAGTATAATAAACTATATAGATATGATTTCAAATAAAATCGTAAAGATTTGAAAATAAAACAGTTCAGAAATTAAAGTTATTATAATAAAACCCTTAAAATGATATAGAGGGGAATTGAATTCATTTATTTTTCTATAACTTATTTTCGTTATTAATTATTTTAAGAGCAAAGCATTTGTATTTTATTTGTTTTATTTTATTTTATTGAGAAGCAACAGTATTTTAATGGAGGCATAGAAAGACAGTTTGGTAGCTAGTCTAAGTTTAGTGTCTCGTAATACTTCAAAAGGATTCACAACACGTTTCAGTAAAACCTTTCTCTCATAGACGCGCTGCTGTTCCACCATGACCAACCACGTTGACCTGTGTTAACTAGTAGAAATGTCGTCTCTAAACTATTTCAGGTAGAAATTGTTCATTACTCAAAACAAACTGTCAATAAAAATGTTTTAAGTATATATCTGTTTTGGTTCGCTTTTTATTAGTTTTATCCTAATGAAGAGAATGTTTTAGTTTGACATTTGTTTACTTTAAGCCATTTGCTTAGATGAACACCATACGTTATCATGCCCCACACTCATCCGTTTATTAATAATTTAAAACTGTTTCCTGGAACAGATTTTCTGTTTTTACTTTCAATAGAGAGGTTCGTTACTGTTGTTCAATTTGAGTTACATAATATCAACTAGATGTTTATCAGCATTCCCTGTTATCACGATAGTTACTAAAGAAAGTATTCTTCACAGACGATAGTTACATAATATCAACTAGATGTTTATCAGCATTCCCTGTTATCACGATAGTTACTAAAGAAAGTATTCTTCACAGACGATAGTTACATAATATCAACTAGATGTTTATCAGCATTCCCTGTTATCACGATAGTTACTAAAGAAAGTATTCTTCACAGACGATAGACTTGTAACTTTAAAAAATCATCTACCTCTCGATTGAAAAATAAAGAAGTGACGTTAGTGTTGTGTTCTTTACTTTACAAAATAGATTTCAGCACAAATACATAGAATACATAGATTTTCCTAATCAAGAATTTACTAATATCTTAACACTTCGAAACAGGGATCACTGTAAGCACTATAACACAAATGGAAAAGCTAGTTCTATAGTACTATTTAACATACATATCTTGTCCTCAGATAACACAAGATTTTTGTTTTATGATTCAGTGTTTGATATTTATACATATATCATAAGATTGGATTTAAAAGACAATTAAAACTATTAGAAAACAACACTTACCTTTGGATAATGTTGAATAAGAGCACTGACTTCTGATAGAAAAGCCTTCCCAGTCCGCTACAGTATATGTCTGAAGAAGAGCACCAGTTTTTATATTCAAGGATGGTGCTTCGATTTCCACCCACGCTTTTACCAGCTATTGATTGTATTTTAGCTGACGTTCTATCCTGTCCACTCGTGCGTGCGCACATACGCAAACTGCTGCACAGGCCAGCGAATCAGGGTCCTTCCTCTTCACGACTGTAAAATATACTTCGTGGATTCCACCATATGCTACATGGTTCCTTTTTTTTCTCTCAATTATTTCTAGATTTTTCAGAATGATAATTCGGAATTAAAACAAGAGACTTTTTCTTCAGTAAATTAATTGATTTATTGTTTATCACATCTTGTTTATTATGAATTCTATGGTGTTTTTTGTGTTTATTATGTATTTGTTAAAATATCTTCTTTTTCTTAATTCATATTCCTACCAATAGTCGGCTATTTCGGCCCTCTGTTTCTACTTTATAATAAGTAAATAAAACGTTTTGTTCATTTTTCGCCCCCAGTGGCACAGCGATATGTCTGCGGACTTACAATGCTAGAAACCGGGTTTTGATACCCGTGGTGGGCAGAGCACAGATAGCCCTTTTTGTAACTTTGTACTTAACTTCAAACAAACTTATTTTTCACTACCATCTAAATCGAATTTGGTGAACTTGGTAGTTATTTATTCAGCAAAAATGTTTGTTTAATTACTTATTTATCAGGAAGTTTATAATGTTTTGTTTCCCATATCCGGTTTGACTAAAGACTGATTATCTTGTAAGACAGGTTAAAAAAAAACTGAAGTGTGAAATTTGGATTATCAAGTGAACAACATAAATGTCGAAACATTTTGCCAAACAGTGTTTGAATTTTAGCAAAACAGGATGAAAAGGTAAAGAGACATGATTTAAAGCCGTGGTAGTTAGTTTTCCGAGGTGATTGAACAACGAATAATTGTTTAACACACCTCATTCTCCAGCAACTGAGACTTAGCTGTGTAGCATCTCAAAACAATTCATACAAGTTTCAGATGAACAACATTTTTCTTAGTTGAAGAATCTGCCCCGTTCTCTTGTCTAACATTTAGTTCTCACACAAGTGATAAACGTTTTTACTAAAAAAGATTCAAATTTACTGAAAAAAAAAGAAAGCCCTGGAACAATCCAATATCTTACTATGATGCATCAAATATACGAAGTAACATTTGATTATCTTGGGAATTTCTGCAGCAATTCTTTCAGTGGCGCATAATGTCAGATGGTTACTGGCGAAAGACTGCCGCTTCTATATTTATAACAATAAACATAATGTCAGATGGTTACTGGCGAAAGACTGCCGCTTCTATATTTATAACAATAAACATAATGTCAGATGGTTACTGGCGAAAGACTGCCGCTTCTAAATTTATAACAATAAACATAATGTCAGATGGTTACTGGCGAAAGACTGCCGCTTCTAAATTTATAACAATAAACATAATGTCAGATGGTTACTGGCGAAAGACTGCCGCTTCTAAATTTATAACAATAAACGGTGGGTATTAAGCTAAAGTGCTAAAATAAACTACGGATGTTAAGTCAAAAGTGGTAAGAACACACAGTGGTCATTAAGCTAAACTTGATAAAAATACCTCTTGGGTGCTAAGCTAAACGTGATAATTATACACTGTGGGTGTTAAACTAAACTTTTGATTTTCTTATTTATTATGTTACTCTTGGACGTATATTAATAACGTTAATAATCTTACCAAATTTTCTATTCTTGTCTTTGGTTATACAATACTTTTCTTGGGAATGATTAAGTAAATCTTCGAACGAACATAAAAAAAAAAGTTTCATTAAAACTTCTCTATGGGGCTTAGGTTATTATCAAGCTGTGATGAACAGCCTGGCACTTTTTAGTAACTATTGTCGACGTAGGAGGCGGTGTTTCTTGACAAAGAACGTGCAACTCTCACACTTTTTAATGTGTATGTGATGCTCCTTGTTTGTATGGACGTTATTTCTCACCTTTCAATTCCTTATTAATATTCACAGTTAGTATCGAATCTCATATCTATACCCAAGTGTTTTAGCCGTATAAAACCATGCAAGATATATCTTAGTGTCAGTGATAATTCTAGGTTTACAGAACAATAAGATGGAAGTATAATTATGGCTATATATAACACCGAGTCTTGCAAATAATGTTTGGGCTAAAGATAGGACATAAGATCTCCGTATATTTATACAGTAACTAAATTGATTGAACAACGAATAATTTTTAACACACCTCATTTTCCAGCAACTGAGACTGAGCAACTGTGTAACGGTCAGTGACCAGAAAAGTGTTCACAAAACCCAAAGTAGCATCTCAAAACAAAGGTATGGAAGAATATAAGAATATGTCAACCACACTATACTCGGTATATCCAGTGCCGACGAGGCCTTTCGCACAATACCAGAAACGATCAGGCCGTCTGGAGTACGATATAAACACTATTGGTCGAGACAGCACTTGTATTATCAAATACTTGAACAATTGTTTCGGTGTGGACCACATTAAGTTGAAGAACTGTTATTTTTATCGCTTTTATTTAAGTCATTACAAATCAGAACTAGGTTTATGATATTTACCAACACCACCTTACTTATTTTTTTAAACATCAAATCGTTTATTATTAATATTTTTATTTAATTATTTAAACTCTGAGGAGTCTTTTTTGATTTAGCTGAACATCCACGTTGCACGCTTATCAAGTTTAGCTTGTCATTATGTGTCAACTTGTAGCTCTATGTAGTTCAAGTAGTCAACGCACTTATATCTGATATGCAGGTGTTCTACCGGTTTTAATACTAATAGTGTCATCACACTTACATTTGGTATGAACGTGCTGTAATGTTCGATAGTTCAAGAAGTACAACCACAGTTAAAACTTGGTAATGTGGAGACTGTTCACTTTACTGAGTCTATATACGTTGTCCTGCCATGTTGATACAAGACAAAGACAGGGACAGATTCTTCCACTATCCGACCCAGTGACGTTACGTGCTCAGTATTATTTCTTCAGTTAAAGCAACAAAAATTTTATATGATTATAAGTATACCAGCCATTTAAGGATTAAATAAAGGTATTTAATTATTAACGTGTTATGAATCCAAACAAATAAACGTTATAAGTGATACCATGAATTTCTAATATCGACTGGCTGATGTAACGAGTTGACACATACAAGTTTATTTTTAGCAGCAAAAATCAATCCTATGAACGAAGTATTTCCTGGATGAGTACAGATCTAAGAGAAGTGCCATCTTTTATGATATTACAATCGTTTCTATCTTGCATTCAATGTTCTAGTTTTGTAGTTTGAGTTTTAAAGTATGTAGATGGTCATCCTTGTAACAGAAACTAAAAACAGTTATAGATAAACTTGTTTATGTAGTGTAGACGGTAGAACATTCAGGTATATATTGGTGCATTTGATTAGGGTGTAAATCTCAAACAAGTTTGAAGTTAAACCAGTTTTTAACTAAACTAAGTAGAAAAATCTATATACAAAAAATTTTCTTATAAAACTACCTCCAAATATGTGGCACGAATTTTTCACCTATATTTTATTAATGCGTATGATTTTTTACTTAAAAACACCTGAAACAAGATGCATTGATTTCAATCAATTAATTTAGCACATAGGGCTATGCTGTGGTATAATGTAATTCCCCAGGGGTTGTTATATAGGCAATAAACTTCAATATAACGTAGGGGAGACCGGGGCTAGTTGTTACAGGAGCAAGTTGATACAGTGCCTCTAGCTCTTCTTGAGATTAGTAGACGACGATAGTTCATGGACCATCGAACACGTGTTGCGCAAGCTTTGTTTTAATGGCAG
>NW_013667429.1:229554-234773 GCF_000517525.1 Limulus polyphemus
GACTTTACTTCAAAATATTTACAAAATCTTTTATGTAACCAATTTTTTTCAATATAGAATACATAATTTTGATAAAGTACATATTTATCTTTCCCTTTCATTCAGTTTCAATGTATGATTCGGGTTATTTCGCTAGATATTGGACTTTTTCTAAAAATCGTAACAACTAGCACCGGTCTCCCCTACTCGTGCAGTAGTGTCATGTAGTTCAGAATGTAAAACGGAATATTCCCTTGTCTTACACATGTCGTAGTGTAATATATTTCAGACAATGACGTGACGTAGTATCATATAGTCCAAACAATGGCAAAGAACTTCATATTACTTTTCACGTGCTAACGTCTCATTTAAAGTCTCACTGGCATTAAACTTCTCATGACATTGCACGCATGTGATCCTACAATTGAAGTAAAGTCACCAAGGTTACATTCGATCTTCATGTACTGTAGTACAATGATTTCACCAGGGTTACATCTGATCTCTCGTATTGCAGTGCACTATTTTTCAAGTAGTGTCACCAAACTCATGTTTTATCTCATATGCTATAATATACTGTTTTTCTGGTGATGCCACCAATGTTATATTTTATCTCGCGTGTTATAGTGAACTGTCTTTCAGGTATTGTTACCAAAGTTACATTTGATCACTCGTGTTGCAATCTGCTGTAGTTCAGAAAGTGTCACCAATGATACATTTGATCACACATGATTTAATATACTTCGGTTCAGGAAGTGTCGCCAGGGTTGCATATCTTATGTGTTTTAATGAACTGTGTTCTAAGTAGCGTCACTAAAGTTGCATCTGATTTCCACCTGCTGAAATGCACTATTTTTCAATTACTATCACCAGAGTTAAGTCTGACCTTACGGGTTACAATGCACTATTTTTCAGATAGTTACACCAAGGTTGCATTTGGCCTCACGTCAATAAGGTGCAAAGGAACATTAAAAGGGCAGAGGTTCATTGAAAAAAAACATTTAAAAAAATTTAAAGCATCGTAAGGCAAGACTTTTTTTTTGGCGGTGGGGGGTTGTAAGATGAGACTATGGAGAGAGTGATTGGTACACATAAGGTAGAAAGCCATGAGAAACAAACAGATCCTCTTTTATTCCTGTTCAATCGATCTTATAAACACTTTTGAAGTCTAAAACTAAACAGTGAATTCGCGCGTATTAACACTTAACTGCATATCACAATTATTTTCTTTACTGTAAAGACTTATGAATCCCAATATGCCATTCATTTTAAAGTTATTTTTTTTCTAACTCGCAGCAATGAAGGTGTGGAATCACGCTTGTCTTTTAGTCGTTATTGACAGTTTTTATGACTGAGAAAAAAAAAGGCACTTTTCAGGTATAAGAGCAGAAAGGCAAGGGCTTGAGCCCACACAATTGTGTTATGAATGAGAAAAGGGCCAAGGTTGTAAAGCACTGTAGTTCAGGTGGTGTCAACAGGGTTGAATTTGATGTAGTTTTTGTCAGGTATGTCACAAGAGATATGTTTGAATTAATGGGTTGTGATGAACTTTTTTTGAGGTAGTGTTCCCAGAGATACATTTGATTTTCATGTGCTGTAATGCACTATTTTTCAATTAGTATCACCATTGTTTTTGAAACGTTTGGTGTCACGTGTATTAATGCATTTTTGCAGATGGTGTTACAATGAATACATTTGATCTCACACCTTGTGCCATAAGGAGCATATTTATTCTTATATATGTATTAATGCGCTGTTTTTTGTTTAGTGTCACAAGGTTACATTTCATCCAACGTATTGCAATAGAATTTTTAAGGTAGCGTAATCAATATTGTATTATATTTTTACGTGTTTTTATGCACTGATTTTCAACTTTATCAGGAATATATTTGGTCTGAAGTGCTTTAATGCACTTTTTTCAGGTATTGTTACCAGGGTTACATTTGATTTCCACGTGTTGCAAAGCATTGTTTTTGAGGTAGTGTATATAGTTACATTTGATCTCACCTGTTGTAATGGATTGGTTTTTCAGATAGTGTCACCAGGGTTATATTATATTTTCACGTGCTGCTATACACTGTTTTATAGGTAGTGTCATCACAAGATATTTGATCTCACGTTTTAGTGCTCCCTGTTTATAAGGTTGTATTAACAGGAATATAGTGTTGTTATGCACTTTTTTCTTGTTCTTTCGGAACAGTTACATTGGGGATCATGACTAACTTCCTTAGAATTCAACCATACGGAGAAAATTCACTTCTTATAGTTTACTATAGTGGTTCGCCATCTTGGAGCAAAACGAGTAGATCATTGTCACGGCTACACTCACGCTTCAGTGACGAAACTTGTTCAGTGTAATATGGATATTATCTCTGAGCTTATGGACTATGATTTGAAAAACTAAGTTTATTAGCATATCATTCATTTAAAGGTTAGAACTAAGTTTATGTAAATGCTAACTCATTATGAATCCAAACTTCAAACGTTATAATGATATGGATTTCTTATAGCAACGTATAGTAAGGTAACGAGTTTAAACAAACATGTTTATTTTTAGCAGCAAAAATCAATCCTCTGAACGAAATGGTTCGATAAGAGGTACGTCTTAGAAAAGTTCGATCTTTATTACTATCCTGTTATTTTCGCTATACTTCTGACTCGTGTCAGGTACGTACGCAGGGGGTGGGGGTCCAAAGGAATTCGGTCGAGACCCCTATTTTTATGATATAAAAAAAATACTTCCACTAAGTTCATGTTCACGGGAACGTTCGGCATCTGCCGGTTGACCTGAGGTGTACACAAACCGAAAAAAGACCGAGTGCTCTAGCTTTAATATGTAATCATTATGACACTGCTATTAACATTGAAATTGCCTCCAAATGGCACAGCGGTATTTCTGCGGACTTACAACGCTAGAATCCGGGTTTCGATACCCGTGGTGGGCAGAGCACAGATAACCCATTTTGTAGCTTTGTGCTTAGCTTTAAACAAACATTTAAATAATTTTTAAGTTATTTATAGAAAAGCACCAGAAGAATGAAGCATGCTAGCATGTTATTTCAGTAGTGCATACATGTACGTATATAATAGCCAACGACTGAAATAGCTAATATGCTATTGTTGTACAGCGTTGTTTGGATTAGTAATATAATTTAACAATTAATAACTACTCTGTATGTATATAGTACAGTACTTTACTATAATAAAACATACATATTGTGCTAATTTAAGTCTAGTTCCCCATATAGTGTCACACAGAATGATGATTTGTTGACTTTTCTTTGGATGTTTGTGGATTTTTTGTAAACACCTATGCAATTGTTTAAGCTGTATTTCATGCAAAACTGCTTCCAGTTTTAATCTCATAGCATCTATTTTTTTAATAAATTTTCTAGGGGGCATGTCTCCAGACCCCCGTAGCATTAGCATGGTTTGCTTCGCCCAATTTTGGTTAGCTTTTAATCTCACAAATTACAAACTCCGTTTTATACATTCTGCGTATGGGCCTGCGTGTTTTTGGTCACCTTACACAAACAACCGAATGTGTTATCCGTTGCAACTGTGTATATTAAAGATTCCTGACAGTAAGTCTCCTAAACAGAGAACTTTCACCAGACATCCGAGTGGAAGTCAATATATGTGGAATGTAGGGAGTAGTTGTATATCATCTGATTTAATAAGTGAAGACCGGAAATTCTGTAAACATGTTAAGTCCATTACTACATAACATGTCCTCTTACCCAATCAAGTCACGAAATGTTGTTCAAAACCATTAACTTGATTAACTGATTTGTCCACAGCTCTCTGTGAAGTTTATGGTACTGACACCACCTGTGGGAGTGACTGATGAACTTGATGTTGTAAGTTTTTGGTTCAGTCTAAATACTTCTTTTTATGTTTATTTAGTTATTGAAAACGAATACACATGACTATAACCCCTTTAAGATATTAAATGTCTAGTAACTCTTAATTGTGTTAGCTCGGTGTGAACGAATCGAGTGAAAACAAATTTTGTTCAAATTAAACAAAAGTCACACAAAAATATTTAGAAATGCTTTTGTTGAAATTTGCTAGTTTTGTTTTCGGAATTGTACTCAAAGCACCAACCGCCAACTTTTGGACTACCCTTGTCTGATCAAATAGTAAGATTTGACCGTCATTTCTAATAGTGAAGCCCAATTTTGCAGCAACGGTTCAAAAATTAAAAGATCTGTCACTCTAGCAACTAGGTCAAGTCCAACCCACTTTGTTTATAATCGTACAAGCTTAACAAATAAACAAATACACTTTAGTCTTTATTTCTCAAATAAACTTAACATTTATCATATTCGAGTTACAAACAATATTTAAATGTAAATGTTACATTTAAAAGAATGTAAAGTTAATTTGCTGTAATTCAGTGCATTATATACATTTGATCTCGAATTTATTTGAAATTAAACGTCACCCAGGAGGCGCAGCAGTAACATTGAGGATTAATAACACTGTGATATACAGCCATATTATATTGTGAGATATAGAATTATGTTTTTATTTGGTTATGGTTTTATTTATTGTTCATTTATTATTCCTTCTATCGTTTAGTTTGTCCAGAAATTTTTGGTTACGTTCAAAATGCTAACTCATCTTCTAAATGATTACGTTTATTTTTAGTAACTATGTGTGTATTATAAGACTGACGTCAAATTTTCCCGAGTGGTGGCGCACAGATATCATTAATGTTGCACAAGAGTATATAAATTACGATCACATTACTTGTAATCTCGTGGTCTAACAAGTGAACAAAAACTCTACATTGAGCTTTAACAAGTTAGTTCACGATATATAGCTGAAGAGTATTGTTGCTGATTATTACTCGATGTTGTTAGAGATTTTGCAAGTTGAATATAACGGAATATTGTTATTTTGGAATTAGGTTTTTTTTTTGCTTGTCTGGTTCTTTTATTTATTGAAATACTTATTAACAGGATTTATATACTGTATTGTTCATTAACGTTATTTCGAAGCGCTCTCTCTCTCTATATATATATATATATCGTTAAAGCCCTGATTGTAGCAGCGAGTTATTCTAAACCTTACAGTATGTCTTCTACCTATCTTAATTAATATAGGATTTTTTTTGTTAGTTCAGTTTCTATGCAGTTTTGGTAGAAATACATGGTTCAGTAAAAGTTGAAATTGCTTCATTCTAGTTGCCCTCATGCCTTTGTTCTCTATAGCATATAATACCCACTCTGCAAAGG
>NW_013667429.1:235773-237035 GCF_000517525.1 Limulus polyphemus
GAAATAAATTAGACTTTTAGAGAAAAAGATCACCTATGGTAGCGATTTATTAACTGGGCGATGTTTCGAGCAAACGCTCTTTTTCAAGCCAGACACAAGCCTGTCGGTTAATGACAATTACAGGAACGTTTTGAAATGAAACAATACACAAAACAGAATGTAAAGCGAGATAGGACTACGAGAATTAAACAATATAATAGAGCTGGTGATTAAAAAACATTATTAGAAATATAAAACAACTTTACATAGCAAAGAAAGAAATAACTTAAACATTTTAAGATAATATAAGAAGGGTATTAAAAAATTATACAAAGCTGGACCGTTCATTAATACCCAAAGGACTTCAACAACTCAATTTAAAATTATTTATTTTTCGATAGTGGTTCTTTTATTGGTGTTAGAATGGGCATGACGTATGGTAAGTATTTTAAAGTGATCAAGAGAATGATCAGCTGTGTTGAAGTGCCGAGCTAAAGGTTTATCTTGATCTTTAATCATGATGTTACGTAAGTACCCATTCGGGTGGTTTCTTCCATGTAGATTTGGTCACAGTTGTTACAAATAATACACTAAACTAAACATTTAGATGTACTGGTGAAACGACTGTTCACAGAATGGCGCAGTAAGAATTTTAACCAGAAAAACTGTGCAAACGCCTGTCTGCGTCAGAGAGCTGAAAAGCTCAACGAACAAGTCACTAGTACAACTGCTCTATGAATGAAGGAATAAGAAAAAAAGTGGATGTAAATATTCTTTATTAACCATTTAGTATAATAACATTAAAAGCTTGAAGTTTTCCAAAAAGTTTGACGTTAGGTTCTAGAATCACCTTATAAGTTTATTTATCGATAGTGTTAAGTACAGTGTAGTTTAGTCCTAAGTAAGCTAATGTAGAAAACGTACACGGTGCAATGTTAGTTTATCTTTATCGAACTTAGGCCTAACATTATTTAAGGTTTTATAAAGTACGACTTAAATACAAGTAATGTCTATGATTACATTTTGTTTGTATTATTCTACAAATATTGCTTTTAAAGAAATACTGTTGCAATAAAATACTAAATTGAGAGCAAAAGTTTTGCTAGTATTTAAATATATTTTTTAATTCATCACAAAAAATACTGTGCCTTTAACTCTACATTCCTTCTCCATATTCTAACCCACATAGTTACCACCTTTCTGACTTTTCTGTCATCGTCCTGGGAAGATGTGAAAAATATTGTTACGTCTCCGTTTGTTAATTAACTTTCCGTAACTTCGTT
>NW_013667429.1:237794-239564 GCF_000517525.1 Limulus polyphemus
CTTATCGGTGGAACATTGGGTGGTTTTATTGATTGGTGTGGATGTTCTATAAATGGAACATGGGATTATTTTATTGTTTGGTACGGATATCTTATCGGTGGAACATTGGGTGGTTTTATTGATTGGTGTGGATGTTCTATAAATGGAACATGGGATTATTTTATTGTTTGGTAAGGATATCTTATCGGTGGAACATTGGGTGGTTTTATTGCTTGGTGTGGAAGTTCTATAAATGGAACTTGGGGTTATTTTATTGTTCGGTAAGGATATCTTATCGGTGGAACATTGGGTGGTTTTATTGCTTGGTGTGGAAGTTCTATAAATGGAACTTGGGGTTATTTTATTGTTCGGTAAGGATATCTTATCGGTGGAACATTGGGTAATTTTATTGATTGGTGTGGATGTTCTAGTAAATACTAGAGCATTCGCCAAGGTACAGGATAGTTCTAGAAACGTGACGTCACAGTAGTCATGTGACTCGCTGACGCAACACTATGGTTTTGAGACATGCTCTGTAAGATCTTTCTTGTGATTCTTGACTGGTAAGATCTACATATCTAATCTATTTACACCAATATAGTCATTAATTGGAAACTATTTCGATGCAAGGCACGCCAGTCTTTTCTAAACTTAAGTTAAAACGTGTGTTTGTTTAAATTTCGTGCAAAACTTCTCGATGGCTGTATGCGCTAGCCGTCCATAATTTTGAAGTAATACACTAGAGGGAAGACAGCCAGTCAGCGCCACTTACCGAGCTATTCTTTACTAGTGAATAATAGGATTAACCGTAACATTATAACTCTCCCACAGCTGAAAAGGCGTGCGTGTTCGGTGACGGGTCGAACTCGCGGACCGCAAATTGCAAGTCGAGTGCCCTAAACACCCGGCCATGTCAGATCCAAAGTAAAGAAGTAAAACACACATTTCTTGATGTTCTTATGGAATCGAGTCATGTGCATACCCATATGAGGAATCTACTGCAAACAGTGGATGTTTTTTTCGTCAGTAGGAGGAATCTAGAGAGACGTGACTGTCAACCCTATGGCCTTATTAGTTCAACTGGTGTTTTGATAACAAGTATACAGAAAGTTGAAGCAAGTTGTCGTATGTTCCGGACAATCTATTTATTATTGGAGAAAACTACTACACAACTACTACTAATTCTTTGCTCTAGTAGTCACAGACACTCCCGGAAAGCAGTCCAGGAAGTAAGTGCTTTTCGTTAAAGTTGATAGTTTTATAACTTAATAAGTCTTCCTACGATTATTACACACTATAAACACACAACAAGTTTGACTGCAAATTCAGAACTTTAAAGGCAATATTAAAACCCAAAACTGTATATGTAATCTTATACTATAAAACTAACAACAATAAGTTCAAGTTTGGTTTTTATCCAAGACAGTATTTCAAGCTTTGGATGCTCACGTATCGAAATATAAATATAATTCAAAGAAACAACACAATAAAACAACTCAAAAACGCCGTGTTCCATCGTTAATATATCCATACCAAATACTAAAACGACCCTGTATTTCACTGATAGGATATCCACACAATAAAAATTAACCCATTTTGATATCATACAATAAAACAACCTCATGTTTCACTGATAAGATATTCGTACCAAACAATAAAATAACCCCAAGTTCCATTTATAGGATATAGGGTAGTCGGGTATATAAAAGAGGGAGACAACGTGACAGGGTAATGTAATGTGTGTGTGAAGATAGTGAGTAATTGAACTGCAGTCAGAAGTATTATTGAGCA
>NW_013667429.1:240423-241538 GCF_000517525.1 Limulus polyphemus
TTACGCCTCTTTATTTTATTGTTGAATATAGAATCATCTCTGAACAACATGAAGGTATTTACGCCTCTTTATTTTATTGTTGAATATAGAATCATCTCTGAACAACATGAAGGTTTTTTTACTTCTCTTGGTTTTATTGTTGAATATAAAATCATATCTGAACAACACGAAAGTTTTTTTACTTCTCTTTATTTTATTGTTGAATATAGAATCATCTCTGAACAACATGAAGGTTTTTTACTTCTCTTGGTTTTACTATTGAATATAGAATCATCTCTGAACAACATGAAGGTATTTACGCCTCTTGGTTTATTGTTGAATATAGAATCATCTCTGAACAACATGAAGATGTTTTTAGCTTTCTTGATTTTATTGATGAATATAGAAGCAATAAAACCACCCAATGTTCCACCGATTAAATTGTCATATCAAACAATAAAACAAAGAATACTGAGATAAGTGTTCGTCTGTTTTATATAATTAAAGTTTCATTAAGAAAAACCAACAGCACTAGAACATGGACAAGTTATTTTGAAATGACTACAGCTCGGGCATGAAAGCCAACAGAACAGACAAGCAAATACATTTACTTTATTGACGGAAAAGTACAGAGCAGATGTTATTTTTTTAACTAATATATGTCAGGCAATGAAAACATTGCAAGTTATAAATAGAAATAACTTCTGTTCTTTATTTATCAACCAATAAAGTGAAATAATGTATTTCATTTTTAAAGAACTATTTTTTAAGCTAAATACATTTTTAACAACAGACAGGTGTCCATACTCTCCAGAGATGATTCCACCTTCAACTGTACAGCCAAATAAAGGTAAGAATATTCATGTTGTCCAGAGATGATTCTATATTCAATAATAAAACCAAGAGAAGTAAAAAAAAAAAAACATTCATGTTTTCCACAGATGACTTCATATTGAACAGTAAAACTAAGAGAAGTGACATAAATGTTATGTAAAGTGGCTTCCATCTTCAACAATAAAACTAAGAGAAGTAAAAAAAACCTTCATGTTGTTCAGAGATGATTCTATATTCAGTAATAAAACCAAGAGAAGTAAAAACATCTTCATGCTGTTCAGAGACAATTGGTGTGGATGTTC
>NW_013667430.1:0-2330 GCF_000517525.1 Limulus polyphemus
GAAAAATCAATTAACAAACGGAGACGTAACAATATGATGTAAATAATCTTCTATCTTCACTTTTAGTGAAGTCAGTTTTTTACAGCATTGTTCTGTTAGGAAAACCCCAGAAATAATCTATTCGTTTGGGCCTTGCATTTTTACAGAAGCTCTTTTCCGTTAATAATAAGAACGTTGTAAAACTGTTAAAAATGAATTCAAAGGATTCCAGTATTTTAGATCTTCAGTAGCCCAAATGCCATTAAACATTTCAAGCTTATTACCTCCATACACAATAACCGCGCACATGTGAAATAAGAATGGATGAGGTTAACAGAACCTTTCCCAACCTTCAATATTCTCAATTCAGCGTGTATTGCACGTATTGAGTAGTGGAAGACATGATGAAGGTGCTCCATGGTGGATGCCTTTTTGATTGGTTGCCTTTAATAGTTCCCTATGTTAAGGTGAAAATTTTATCCAAATACTTATTCCTTTAACTTCATCAATACTGTTACGACAGCGGAAGTCAAGCGACGCTGGAATCATGCGCGCTGGAGTTTCTAGAAGGATCATGACTTTTCCTGGCAACTCTAGTCTGTTCCAGACGCCCTCTTTTTTATTATATGAGCCCGGCAAATAAAGCGGATATATAATTGCAGATAGATAGATATAGAGACAGATAATTGAGTCAAGAGAGCGGTAGTTACGATAATATAAAGTGTGTTTTGTTATCGAGATTGCAAATGCATTGACTGTGGAAATTCTGTGTATTGCAAAGTTGTGTCGAAAAAGAATAAACTAGTTTCAATTAAGAAAGGACGTGTATCGCTGAAGTTTCTCGGAAAGAATTTCTACGGGAAATTAACAAACAAGAAGATACGCAACAAATTGGTGTCAGAGAGTGGGACGAAGAAAAAAAAAGAAGATGGAAACGAGAGGTAGCAAATCAAACTATAGCTTAGCAGGTTTGATGACAGCAATACAAGAACAGCAAAAGAAACAAGAAGAACGAGAAAAGAAAAAAGAAGAGAAACAACAGCAGTGGCAAGAACACCTGCAACAGTGGCAGCTCGAACAGCAAAATAAACAAGAATAGAGATTACAACAGTTGTTGGAGGAAAAAGAAAATAAACAAGAGAGACTTCAGCAGTGATTCTAGGAGAAAGAAAATAAACTAGAAGAGAGACCACAACAATGGTTGAAAGATAAAGAAAATAAACAAGAAGAAAGACTACAGCAGTGGCAGGAAAACCAGCACCAGTAGCAACTGGAACAAGAAAAGATACAAGAAGAAAGACTCCAACAGTTGAGAGAAAGCCAGCATACACAAATGGAAAAAGATGAGTAAATTTCAAAGTGAATTAAATGCATTAAATGACGATTTACTGTCTTTTACCCAGGGAGGATATATTAGCCATGGGCCTAATTCACCACAGACAACAGGAAGCCCCTTCCAGAACCCGCAGCTAAACCCTAATGCAGACATCTTCAGTCCTGCCAGAAGTCACATTCCAGATATGGGTGTAAGCAATAGGGGTGATCTAGTACGAAGGAAGCCACAGAAATTCGATGGGAAGGCACCATGGGAAGCATATAGAGCACAATTTGAGCTTCTGGCAGAAATGAATGGATGGACAGAGGAGCAGAAAGCAGTGTACTTGACAATGAGCCTGAAGGGACAAACGCTGGAAATACTTGGACAGTTGTCAGCAGATGACAGGTACAACTACAGAGCACTGGTAGCTGCTCTAGAACTCAGGTATGGAACTCAAAATCAGTCCTAAGTCTACAGGGCTGGGTTTAGGACAAGAATCCGTGCTAAAGGAAAAGCCTGCAAGAGCTGGCACAGGATTTGGAAAATATGGCAGACAAGGCCTACCCAACTGCACCACCCGATGTCCTCAAGCTGTTGCTGAGGGATCAGTTTGTAGACGCCTTGGACAGTCCAGAACTTAAGATACAAGTGAAGCAAGCATACCCCTCTACCATGCAGGATGCAATGGCCAGAGCTCTCGAACTTGAATCCTACATTAAGTTCAGCACGGAGGTACAAAGGTTGGTACAGTTATATGGATTCAAGGCCAGAAATAGTCAGCTTTCAGAGAGGTTTGAGGGACTTTGCTGGCACTGTAACAAACCTGGCCAAAGAAAGCTCAATGCTGGAAACTTCAACACAGGGGAGATGCCACAGCAGGAAAGGCTGCTACCCATAAAGGTTGTTGGAACTATGGAGAGCAAGGACATATGAGTAGCCAGTGTAAGAAGAATACCACCAATAAGTCAACCTTAAGGAAACCAGTAGTGGTTGGAGTTGAGGGACGCCCACCAACCCCCATCGTGAAAGTCCC
>NW_013667430.1:2563-5158 GCF_000517525.1 Limulus polyphemus
ACCAGAAGCCATAACGAAGCTCTGTGGTGTGACAGGACATTATACGAGGTTGTAGGGACCAGTGTGGGTAACTATTGAGCTCATGGGCATAAAGGGCAGACAGAAAGTATACTTGACTGACATTGGAGACCAATGTATATTAGGGTTGGACTACTTACTTACCAATGGAGTGTGTAGTTAATTTTGATAAAATGACGTTTGAGAACAACAAAGGCCAAATCACAGTAAGTGTTGCTGCATCTGTTGATTTGCATGTCACAGCACTTAAGTCAACTACAATACCCCTATGTCAGAAGATAATTTAGGGTAGAATAAAAAAACATCCCCATGGAAGCCCGATGCTTGTGGAAGCAGTGGAAGACCATCCAGGCCAGTGGATGTGAAGATTGGAAGGTCACTTGTGGCAGGTCATCATGTAGTACCCATAACAGTGGCTATTTCCTCTAAATGTGAGCAGACACTTAAGGAAGGGGCATTGTTGGGTGTGTGCCAGGAGGTAGAGCCAGTTAATGTTAAGGCAAGAAATACAACCATAAAGAAAGGACATCCACTCCCAGAACATTTAACTGACCTCTATAAAAAGAGCATAGTCCATTTGTCATAATCACAGGCTCTTCAGGTTAGGGAACTCTTAGCGAATTATGCAGACGTCTTTTCAAAAGGAGATCATGACCTTGGCTACTCAGACCTTGTGGACCACAGAATAAACACAGGCAATCACCATCCAATAAAGATCCCTCCGAGGAGAATAGCTCCGACAAAGTGACAAGAGATGGAGAAGGTCATGAGTGGCCTAATTAAGAAAGTGATAGTCGAGAAATCAGATAGTCCCTGGTCAGCTTCAGTCGTGTTAGTCGAGAAGAAAGATTGGACCCAACGTTGCTGTGTGGACTTCAGGGCTCTTAACAGTATAACCAAAAAGGTTTCACACCCACTGTGAGGAATTGATGATACTCTCAATGCCCTAAGTGGAGCTAGCTGGTTTTCAACTCTAGACTTAAAGTCGGGTTTCCATCAAGTAAAAATGGCTGAAGCAGATAAACCTAAGACTGCATTTAGTTATGGCCAGGGTTTCTGGCAATACTGTGTGATGCCATTCGGGCTTAGCAATTCTCCAGCAACATTTGAGAGTACTGGAAGGCCTACAATGGAGGATAGCCCTAGTGTACCTGAATGGTGTCATCGTGTTTGCAGCAACACTTGATGAGGAATTGTCCCGGCTAGAGGAAATATTCAAGCATTTGAAAGCAGCAAACCTCAAACTCCATCCCATGAAATGCCACTTGTTCCAGAAAGAGGTGCTTTGCTTTAGTCACATTGCAAGTGAGCATGGGGTTAGAACTGATCCTGACAAGGTGAAAGCAGTGCGTGATTGGCCAATACCAGACAATGTGGAAGAGTTAAGAAGTTTCTTGGGACTATGTACCTATTACCAGAAGTTTATGAAGGACTTTGCAACTATAGTTGCTCCACTACATGATTTGACAAAAAAAGGCCAGAAGTTCGAATGGACAGTTTCTTGCCAGCATGCTTTCAAGACAGTGAAAGAAAAATCGGCCTCAGCTCCACTTTTAAAGCTTCCAAATCCCTTATTGCCATACATACTGAATTGTGATGCTAGTAATGTCGGAATTGGAGGAGTATTGTCTCAGAAAGTGGGCGAAAACTAACATGAGGTGGCCTATTTCAGTAGGGTCCTGAGTAGACCAAAGAGGAACTACTGTGTAACATGGTGGGAACTCCTTGCTACAATAAAGAGTCTGAGATATTTCCATCCTTACCTCTATGGGTCTAGGTTTACCATCAGGACAGATCATGCTGCATTACACTGGTTAAGATCACTGGTAAAGAACCCAGAGGGACAACTGGCACGTTGGATCGGAAAGATAGACAGTATAATTATGATATTGAATACAGAGAAGGAAAATCTCATGAAAATGCCGATGGACTGAGCCGAAGACCCTACAAAAATGACTGCAAAAGAGAGGTTGAGCTAACCAGGTGTCATCAAGCTGAATTCAAGTGACTGAAGGAGTTGATGATAGTGAATTGGAACCAGAGCAGGAGAAAGACTAAGATTTGAAGCCAATAATTGATTTTCTAAAAGCACTTGTTTTGCACTCTGCTTGGGATAAGGTGTCTAGCTTAAGCCCTGTGACAAAGAACTATTGGGCACAATGGGAGCAGTTGAAACTTAAAAATGGTATTCTTGTCCGAAGATGGTAAACTGCAGATGGGAAAGTGACTACCTGGCAAACAGTTATACAGATAAAGTTAAGGGAAGTTGTGCTGCGTCAATCCCATAATAGTTTAACAGGAGGACATCTCGGAGTTAAGAAGACATTGAGTCACCTACGACAGAGATTTTACTGGATAGTTATGAGGCAAGGTGTGGAAGAATGGTGCAGGACCTGCAGTACATGTTGTGCTAAAAGAGGACCAAAGCATAAGGGACGTGCTCCAATGAAGTTATATCAATTTGGTGCACCAATGGAAAGAGTAACCATTGACATTGCTGGTCCTCTGCCCCAAACTAGTGCTGGAAACAAGTACATTTGTGTGGTGATGGATTATTTCTATCAGTGACATATGCAA
>NW_013667430.1:6158-8050 GCF_000517525.1 Limulus polyphemus
CTCACAACAAATTTCTTGGAGTTATCTTTGATTCCAGGTTAAATTGGACGCGTCATATCACCTATGTCTCGCACAAATGTGTTAAGCGACTCAATTTGCTTAAATGTGTGTCTGGCACACGTTGGGGAGCGTCCAAAAAGACTTTATTACTTATGTACAAAACCTTAATAAGATCCGTCATTGATTATGGCAGTATCATTTATGACTCTGCGAGACACTCAGTCCTTAAACAACTGGACGTTATTCAGAATCGTTGTCTGCGATTATGTTGTGGAGCATTGAAACACACCCATATATCGGCTATGGAAGTGGACTGTGGTGTTCTACCCCTTGACCTGCAGAGACAGAAGATCCAACTCAAATTTATAGCAAGATCTTTGTATTACGATTATACCGTTCATTTCATTCAAAAGAATTGACAAGATTATTACGGACCCTTTCACCAAAATAACTCACCAATATCGATAAAAACTGAAGACTTTTTCTCGTCCGCGAACCTTCAAAATGTTGCAAAATACAAATATTTTCACTTTCCTCCTTGGGAGATTCCAACCCCTGATGTCGACGTCAGTCTTTATTATGCTGGTAAAAAACGGGAGCAAAGTTATTTGCTTTTGTCCTTGGCCAAGGAGAAACTAGCTAGTTTCTCAGACTATACTCGTATCTTTAGGGATGGCTCCAAGTCTACCAGTTTTACTTCATCGGTATTTTATATAAACAATCTCAACATCAGAAAATCATTTAAAAGTGCACCTACTTCTGTATATAAGGCTGAACTGTTTGCTATCTCACAAGCCCTTCTGTGGCTGGAAGATTCCGAGGTTACAAAGGCTCTGATAGTCAGTGATTCTTTAAGTTCATTACTTTCGATTAAGAACGGTTCCTTTACATCTAACCCAATGTTACTGAGTGAAGTATTTATATACCTTATCCGATTATGTCGTCGTATGGTCATCAAATTTCTTTGGGTCCCTAGCCATATAGGAATCCAGAGAAATGAGATAGTTGATCATCTTGCCAAGAATGCGTTAGCATATCCTGGAGTCACAAACGTTTCTATTGAACTTGGTGACCTCTATGGCCAAGTTTATCAATTCATTTTAGATTCCTGGCAGCGTAGATGGAATTCCGTGCAACATTCCAATATCTACAAGAAAACTGTTCCTGTTGTTTCTTCTCACATCAAGTGTGAATGTACGAACAGACATCAAGAAGTTATTATTACACGCCTCCGGTTTAATTGCACAGGTCTAAATGGACATCTGTACAAAATAAAAGTACACCCAAATGGTGAATGCAGCCATTGTTCAAATTTTGAAGACCCACAACACGCTTTCATGGAATGTATATATTACCAAAGAGATCGAGCAGCCATAAAACAACAGATGGGTAACATAAAAGTCCCTTTTACCTACCTCTCTCTATTAATTACGAATTGTCTCTATCCCGAAATATCTAACTTCGTTATAACAAATAACATAAACATTTTTACTAATAGGGCTACTTCGGTTATTCTTGTCTCCAACGGCTGGAGTCGCCCCCAGTCGAGAAGAACTAACTATGTAAACTTTTTCCATATGTATTCTTCCAGTAACATGACATTGTAGGATTTTTAGTGTAACACAACTAACTACAACAACAACAACAAAAAAAGTATAATAAAAAAAAGAAATTGTGTATATGTAACTACTAACTTCTCCTTCGTGCTAAATGGCAGTGATGAAGGTATCTAGTTCAAGTAAATCAGATCAGGAATTTGGGGGCATATCATCTGCTGATGGCGCCCACATAACTCGCAAATAATAATAAAAAAAAATAAGTTAGAGAGATTGAAGATAGAGATAATCAAGTCAAATACGTAAGTAAAGTGTGTGAATCCCCGTGAATTATAG
>NW_013667430.1:8440-23944 GCF_000517525.1 Limulus polyphemus
ATAAACTAGTTTTATTTACGAAAGGAATTGTATCATTGAAGTTTCTCGGAAATAATTATACCGGAAATTAACAAACGAGCAGATACGCAACAATATGTTGATTTTCAGGTTTTTAATCAAAATTCTCATGAGTGTGTGATTTTTCACCAAAGAAGGTGAAAGTTGCAGATTATTATTCCAAATCATATAATCTGGGAAAAACAGTGTGCCGAGTGTTTTCATAGTTGTGGTGGTGAAGGAACATATTCATTTAGGGATAATTTTTACTTATTTGTCTGAAAAAATTGGAGTCATGGTAAGTGACTTGCTACAGAATGAGAGAAAACATTATGTACCCATCATTGATATTAATTTTGTTTGTTTTGTGGAACTGAGCTTTGATTAATATTTACTTTGTATAAGTATACTAGAGTGATTGCACATTTTGTATGTACTACATGAATGTACCTTCGAACTTATGAATAAATATTACTCAATTAAAATCTTAATCAAGTTGTATTTATTTTTAAATATAGTTGGAATGTAGTCTTAAATTGGGTGTACAAAGGATAAATATCAACACTAGCATGTTAAATTGTACTATCAATATTAGTCTTCAAATTTTGACTTTCACATCTGTATTTTATAGAGTCCATAAAAATCACCATGAACTTTTTGATGATCTGATTATTTATTATTCTAAGATAGAAAGTTCTTTTTCTTAACTTTAATATATATGTTTGCCATATTGTTTCTCTAGTAATTGTAGTTTTAGTAGTATGTCTGTTACCAAACTCTTATGGTAAAATATTTCAATGAATAAAATCATATAAAAAGTGGATATTAAAGTTTCAAAATTATTCTGTGTTGATGAATTTATTTTTATTTTAAGAACTCAACCCAATAAGATAAAACGCTCTCTCTAGTTTAGAATTCAGTTGGTAAACCTTAGTCCATTAAAACTGACAATTAGAATTAGAGTGATAAAATAGATAAAAGGGTTCCCGACCTTTTAAAAATTAAAAGAATACATTCTTTGAATTTTTTCCTAGTAATTTTGATTTCCCTTACAATAGTTAATATATTTTATAACTTCTTATGGTGTTGATTTTATTGTTCTTCATTTGTTGTCTTTTTAAAGTTATTACCATACAATGCTGTGGTAAACCTAGATTATTTCAGTTTAAGAAGGCAAAAAAAAACTACATCTGATATGTTCAAAAAATAAATTGCATATATATTTTCTGAATGATTGTAATTAACTAAATGTATTGCAAACATTTTTTAATTTTGAAGTTTTTATACCTCAATTTTTTGGGGGTTTGGGAATAGGTCACAGAAAAAAGTCACAAATTTGGGTAGGAAAAAAATGTCACAAATTTTTAATACCCAAATACATTGTAAAGTAATAAACATTTTTTTTTTAAATTAGTTATTTATTGTAATAATAGCATGATGCCTGATATGTAACATTATATGAAAAGTACATGACATGCGCATATTAATAACACAACTTACATAACTGTTGTACAAGGATACATATATATCAAAAAGTAAATGAGGAACAAGGCTACTTGCCTGGCTTACCACTACCTGAAGAATGTGACTTTACATCTGACTCAAATAAAACTTTTAAGATTAAACAAGATCCTACTAATTCTATTGAATCCAAATTGCAAAATATTTATTAATATTGAACAAAAAATTTATTAACACAGACATATTTATAAAAAATTAACCCATCAGGAAATCATATGATAATTTTTATGGACTCCCTAAATCACACAAGGAAAGGTGTCCACTAAGTAGCTTTTACATGCAAGGGATATGTCAACTAACAATGACTTTCTGGAAGTTACAAAGATTATTATATTAAGGCTAAAAGTAGTGGATTTAATTTTAATGAATGTATTCTATTAAGCAACAGATTTCAGCCTTTGGCTTGTGCAGATGAGGAACTACTGGAGGGAAGAGAAAGAGAAGGATAAAGTTAAGGAGGTTGTAGTTATAGGTGATTCTTTGACAAGGCATATGGATAAGATAGCCTATGAGGTAAATAGGGAGAAAATTATTAGATTATGCTAGCCAGGGCCATAGGTAAATGATATAACAAAGCAAAAGATATAATAAAGAGGGCTAGCAGTGATGCAGTTTTTGTTGTGCACATAAGGGCTAATGATGTAGAGAAAGGTAGGTCAGAAGAGCTAATTGATAAATACAAAGGGTTCATAAAGGCATTTCAAGAAAAGAGCCATAACTTAATTGTGTCAGGGATACTGTCAAAAATTAATTGTTCCAAGGAAATTATAGGCTTAGGTTAATATGTAAGAATGAACAGATTGGCTGGTTGGACTTGTGGGGTTAGTTCAATGGGAGAAGGGAGTTTTTGGAATGGATTGGTTACAATTAAATACATTAGGGCCTGGCTTGTTTGCAAAGGCTATTGACTAAGTTGTAAGGGGAGTTTTAATCTATGAATAAACAGTGGTAAGGGCCAAGATAAAATAAATGCAAAAAAATCATATGTAGAGAAAAGTTTAGCATAGGAAATGAGTATAGAAGTAGTTCTAAAAATAGGCTTAGTTGTTTCTATCGTAATGCTAGAAATATAATAAGTAAAATAGAAATTTGATATAATAGGAATAATTTAAACATGGTTAAATGTAGATAATTTTGATAACAGAAATTTATTTGAACTTCAGGGATAGAGTATTGAAGAGAGGGAGAGGAGTAGCTTTATATGTAAAATGTGAGTTACATCCTGTTGAAGTTGAGGATATCAAATATAATAGCAAGGAGATTGAACCCATCTGAGTTTTTATTAGCGGATATAAAGGGAAAAGGTTTTTAGTGGGGATTTGTTACAGACAAGTGTTACAAAACAGTGGTTGGGAGAATATCTGCATCCTTTCACATTTCCATATTATAAAACAATAAGGTATAGCACAGATGTGTTCGATGTAACATTATTGGAAGAGTTCAAGAGGAAGCTTGATGAGTACATGGGAAGTCAAAGCTGGATACATACAGATGAGTGTTTGATAAAATGAATGGGACAGCCATGATTGGTCAAGGACCCTTTTATTGTCCCTATGGTTCTACATTATGTTAAATATATTGATCATGTATATTAATCCCTTTAGTACCTAAATAGCAAATACAACAACACTTAATTCACTTTTGACCACCAAAAAGTCATAAATATATTGTTCCACACTTGTGTCAAGTTTACCATGAGAAAACATTAACTGGATTTGTATATCAACTTTGTAATCTCACATATAAAATCTCAAGAAGTTATGAATTTTTACACAAATAATTTGTTAATATCAAGGAAAACGTCTGTATGAATTATTTTCAATGGTAGATCAGTGACTATTTCAACAAACAAAACATGAGAAAATCACCAATAATCATGTTCTAAAAACTCAATATCTACAGGTTTAGCTTATAACACTAAACATGCTTTGTAAGTAAAAATAAACAAAAAAATATGTACCCTTAGACTTACAGCTTATTTGCATATAAAGACAAAATATTATCACTGTAGATATCAAATGTGGTTTATAGATCCACCATGAAGATTTTTTTGCAGTAATAACTTAGTATAAATATTTATGACTAATTGAAATCTCTTAAGTGGTCAAACCTAGTGAGGTAGATATTTTTTGGAATATGACCAAAAATACCAATAACATCAAGGTTATCCAAAAAATGAATTAGTGTATTCTAACCATTATATGTTTGTTTTTTTGAATTGCTTCATGGCATTACGTGCTCCTAGTTAGTCCTTTTGTAGCTGATTATATATTATTTCCATAATTATTTTTAGTTATGACCTATATATTTAGTTTACTTTGATCAGACATTATTGATAATTTACTTAGTATATAGAATTCTATGATGTTATTTGTGAATCTAACTCGCACATTAATACACAAAATTTACAAATGGCAAAAAAAAATGAAGTAAATATACATAGAACTAAAGATATAAAGTTTACAGTTCAAAAAAGGTAGAAAAGTGTGAAACTTAAGTCAGGATATTTATAATTAAAACTGAATGGGATATGAGGTATAACTTTATATACTCAAACATGTGATGTTAAAGCTTTCTTGTTTGTATGCCTTGAAATGTAATTTATTCCTTCTCTTCATGTTTACAGTGATCAGCTGCATGAGTCTAATTTTGCTTGAATGATTGTTAAAGGTATTTTATAAAACAACGTGTTAAAGGGTTTGTTGCATTATAATAACTGAAGTAGTCATGAATTATACCCTTATATAACTAGTTTAGAATATGGTAGAGGATTTGCCTTGATGATTGACTCCTGCCTATTTTGACTTCTATACTGAAACTATCAACTTGAAGTAGGCTGTAGCAGAGAAGCCAAAATGTAAGTATTATTTAGACTAGTCTGTGATATATGTACCATTGGATTCTGGTACACCGTACTTTCATGTTTTTGTCTGAATTTGCCACAATAAGTAAGAATTATCTGCCATGGTGTGGAATTCTTCCTGTTTCTGTCCTCCACTGCAGCAGCCAGGGACCAGTTAATTAAGTATGGGTTATAATATGATTGTGAAAAAAAATTGTGTCAAACTTTTGCATTTTGCTTTTTTTGATGGCTATGTTCAATTTATTCTCTTTGCAACATTTCCAGAATCTGCTTCTTGACAGTTCTCATAATCAATTATGATGGGAGTTACTTGTTCTATTTCTTTTGAAATTGCTTACATTCTCAGAGTAGTGTTGATAATGAATTTTATTACAATTCAACTTAAACATATGAATAAAATCTCCAATGATTACACATATTTTTTCCACACTATTAAAATTACAATGGAAACTTTATTAAAGGCTTAATACCAAGTTTTCTAGAACTTTAATATTCACTAAACACAGATGTATCACTAATCTATAGAGTACTCATTACATCAACACATAATGCAGCTGTATTTAATTTTCAGTCATTACATTCTCTACAAACATAATTGCAATTAGATGTATTTATCCCACATACTTTCCTAAACTAAGTCAGAAGGAAAGGATATTAATATTGTATAATCAACATATAAGTAATAATTTGATAGAAATAATTTACTGGTAGACATATATATACTTCATTCTTGTACTGGTCTTCCAGTCATTAATTACAATTACGTTTACAGCATAAGGAAATATAACGAGTACTAATGTCAGAATACCTTAAAAATGAAATAATTTTTTTCATGCAAGGTCAACCTCTTACTCAAGATATAATTATAGTGCACATGAATCAAGATTTACAATTAAATGTACTTTGAAACATTTTCATGAAATTATAAAAAAAATATTCTTAGTGCCAAAGCACAAAGTATTTTTATTGCTATCCTACTGAACACGTATACAAATATATGCAATAAAGTTAAATACACTTACAGAAAATGAAAGCAAATACTGTAATAAGAAATAAAATTAAAACAACAGACCAGTGTTGTCCATTAATTTTTAATATTCTATTTGACAAAAGCATGTGTCACGAATTTTAGAGAAGCACTCACAACTATATGTGATCATTCTTTATTAAACCATTAGCATATTACCATTTTTAACAATATTTTAGCTGACTTTACAAAACTTATAATTTTCTTATACTGAAAACGTGTTTCCGATAGGTACTTACCTCCTCTCGCAAGATTAGCTATTCTCATTCAGTGCTGCTCTATATATATATATATGCGACTTTTTTTTTCTTTACTCATACAACAAGCCTTCCGCTTCCCCCTATTGGAATTTCAAGATTCTAACAAATCTCTCATGCAAATCATCATGCGTCACCTCCTCATCTGTAGGAGCATGACATGCTCATGTGATGCATGTGACTCCCTCTACACTTCTCTACCGAACTATGACTTCAAAGTTTGGCAGAACATGTCAGCATCAAAGAAATGAGGGGAGGAAGGGTGGGAAATGTGAGAATAGGTAAGCACCTATTGGAAATACATTTTCACTATAGGAAAATTATAATTTCTGATATGGTACTTACCTCTTCTCACAAGATTAGCTAGAATCCCACATTGATAAGGAGGATGGACTAGTGCAAGGAAAGACAGAAGTACCCCCAAAAGTGTCCGAAGGATACCCCTGGAAATGAGAGATTCAGATCCAAAGATCAGAAGAGGGGAACCACGCCACTTCTGAACCAGGTATACTCTTTGCCCAACTGTGGAATGTGTAAGATATAAGGGTTAAGAGTTACACCAAAGTTTGATGAATGGCCCCAGGTGGTAAATGAAACCCCAACGAAGAGGAAACTGCAATATGATGGAGACAGTGGGAGATGAACATACTGGCAAAGGAAAATGTGAGATGTTGGATCTGATGGGAGGACACCTGAAACAAATTTTGGGAGGAATAGGCCAATCAAACCAAAAGATGGACCCAATTGGTAAGGGTAGAAGGTGAAAGATCACGAAGGGAGGAGGATTGCCAGGGGATAAACAGTCAGGAACGTGTACCCTGGAAGGAAGCAGTACAGGCAATATAACAACAAAGAGCCATTACATGCCATAGAAGCCTATCTGTATCCAGTCGAGGGTAAAGATGGGAAATGGAAGGAAGGAAAGTAGGAGAAAAGGAGGAACCACCTTCCCAAGCTGCTGAGATCTTCGGGAGAAAGTAACGATATGGCTAAAGGAGAAGATAGGTAGGGTGATAAAGGGTACATGAAACATCAAGGGCAAACAAATCAGACCATCGACATCCACAGGCTAAAAAAAGAGAGAAATATGTTTTAAGGGAAAGATGAAACATGGAACACAAGGAAAGTGAAACCGGATATATTAGCCAACGACTGGACAAAAGCCAGGCGTGAAGATGCAGGACATGACGGGTGGCATTTAGGACATGAATGTTGATGAAGAAGGTAAGGAGAAAGTGGAAGAGGAGCAGTCACTGTAACCATGGAAACCAAGGCTGAGTTGGCCAATAAGGAACAATCAACAGAACCCAACAAGGAGTGGAGAGGATGAGAGAAATCACCCATTGAAGTAATCAGATGGGTGAGTACACATAAAGATACTTGTGTGACCAAACCTGACTGAAGGCATCGACTGCCAGAGCCTGGGGATGAGGTACCAGCAACCAAGGGAGAGTTAAGTTGTTGTTGAGGCCCTTAAAAGGCATCCATGTGGGGAGAACCCCACCCATGGCAAAGATTCTTGAAAATGAGGGGATCTAATGACCACTCTGTGGGATATATCTGATCTGGATGCAATAGACAGTCTGCAACCAGATTGAAAGCACCTGCGATATGACATGCAATAAGATGAATGTGATGTGCATGGGTTCAGTATAAGAGACGCAACATCCAAAAACAGAGATCTCTGGACCGGGTGCCCCCTTGGTGGTTGATATGTGCTACCACCATAGAATTGTGTGTATGAACCATCACCAGACAATGTGGGGCAAGAAGAAAGAAGTGATGAAATTCCTGACATATGGGTAGAAGTTCAAGAACATTGATATGCAAAATGCTTTCATCCACAGACCAATGGCCCAAAGGCTCCTGGTGATTGACCATGCCTCCCATCCCTGAAAGGATGCATCCATGAAAAGATGTAGATCCAGATGCAAGGGAGGAAGCAGCATGTTTCCCTACATATGGCTTTGTCCACCCACCAAAGCAGATCATCTCACAGGGATAAAGAAAAGGTAATGGGGGGTGGAAAGAGGATCTTGAGTAAGGTTCCATCAATCATGAAGTGTCCACTGAAGGGATCTCTTATGGGCACATCCCCAAAAGTGATTGAACTTCTTGAGCAATAAGTGACTGAGCCAAGAGGGCGTGGTAAACTATTAGTTCCATTGAACAAAGTTGTAAAGGAGAAGGCTGGGCCTGACTGATATAAATGTTGAAAAAGACCCCCAAATGGATAAGATATTGAATGGTTCTGAGGAAAGACTTCTCCAGTTTGACCAACCAGCACACCCAAGCCACCACAGAAAGGAGCTACAGAGTATGATTAGCCAATTCCTGTTCTGAATGACCCAATCATCCATGTAATAATGAAATTGCAGAAGCAGAGCATGGAGATGTCAAGCAAAAGTTCAAACTGCTCGCCAAAATACATAAGGTGTCGAGGCAAGTTTGAAGGCAAGGACCCATGACAGATAAACCACCCTGAGATGGGCAAACCTAAAATATGGACGAGACTGAGGTGATATCGGAATATGTAGGTAAGTCTTGGAGACATCCATTTTGGTCATTCACAATCCTGGAGAAAATGCCCATCTCAGGGTGAGAAAAGACTCCATGATGAACCGGGGTAGGGAAATGAAATGGTTGAGGCAAGGTAAATTTATATCTGATCGCCAATCCCTGGTTTTCTTGGGGACAACGAAAAGGAGGGAATAAAAACCCTGGGAAGGATGGGGAACAGGTTCAATGGCCTGCTGAAAGAGCAATTCCCAAATCGCTTCTTACAGAAACTGGCTGGATATGGGAAGGAAATGGGGTAAGGAAAGATGGGAGGTGGGAAAAGAAACTGGACAATGAATCCTTCTGACATAATCTAAAGCACCCATTGATCACCAACATAGGAACACCAGCAATAAAGAAACTCAAACAGCCTAGCTCCCACCGGACCAGAATCCACTGCGTAGTCACTGGTATTGGTGGCAATGGGGGTGTGTGTGTCATCAAGGAAAGCAACAAGAAGAAGTATCCCAAGTAGAAGGGACAGGTAAGGGCTAGGAAGGTGAAGGACGAGAAACAGTAACTGGAAGCATACGAGGTTCTGAATGAGATAAATGGGCTACGATATTCATAAGCGTGGATTGTTCTTGGACTGATGTCACCTGAGGATCTAGTTTTAGGGACCGTATCAAAAACTTAATGCCTAAGAAATGGGGCTATACGTAAATCCTTTAGATATGTCGAGGATAAACAGACTCAAGCCAATATGGCATCATGACCTATAAGGTCTCAACAACAAAGAAACCATGTATGTGTTGCCAGAGCTGAAGATGACAAGCAGGCTAAAGTGGTGGAGAGAAGGGCAAGGATATCTCCAGAAAACCCGTCAGGATTTCTGTGGACAGCTTCAGATAGGTGTATGAAAGAAAGATACCGTAATAAATTTGTAAGGGTAAGGTGCAAGCAAGAATATTGAACATAGGTAAGATTGGCAGATGATTCAGGAGCTGCCCCCCAAATATGCAATAAGGAACCTAACAACTGCTGGTCTAAAAAGGGATAGTCAGCATGAGGGTAGGAAAGTGTGAAATGATCTGGAGTCTGCAAGGGATGCAGCATGCTAATCCCTTCGCTTAATTGCAAGGCAAACTGATCAGCACGAACCCAAATATCAGGTCAGGGAGGAAAAACCAAAAAGGGTTGGGAAGATTATTCATGCAGTTGGGAAGGACAAGGTACATAAGAAATTGAGGAAAGTGATAAAATGTCACAAACCTGGGACACAAAATCCATAAAGACCACATTAGGTCTAGAAACATTAACTTCGGAATTCATTACACAGAAAGGTTCACCAAATTCGCGTGCAGACAATAAGGCGACTAGAATTAACTGATAAATAATAATAGAACAGGCTGAATGAAAGCAAATTAATTTAAAAAAAAACAACTTTGCGAGGAAACAAGGCCAAATGTGAAGCATTAAACAAACAAAAGAGTACATCTAAACACAAGTGCTGCCAAATGAGAAGTGATAGTTCGGTAAAGGAGTGTAGAGGGAGTAACATGCATCATGTGAGCATGTCATGCTTCTATTGATAAGGAGGTGACACATGATTATTTGCATGAGACACACATTGGAATCTTGCAATTCCAATAGGGGGTGTGTGTGTAAGATTTGTGGCATCCATAAAGAAAAAGTTTGCATATAGAAGGCAGCATTGAACGAGAATAGCTAATCTTGTGAGAGGAAGCAAGTACTGTATCAGAATCACCTTTCTTTTTTTTGTTTGTGACATTTTGTGTAATCTTGCTTCACCTTATTTACTTAGAGTTAATAAAGTTTTGTTTAATATTTTTGTGCAAAGCTACACAAAAGGCTATTTCCATATAATGTCCTTAATTTTGAGCTAATTGATTAGAAGGAAGGCAGCAAGTCAACAGCACCCACTACCAACTCTTGGTCTACTCTTAACTGACTATCATTCTTATATTACGCCCATGGACTCAATGTATGAAGCTAATTTTTATGGCACATGAACACAAACCACAAATTCTTGGATTCACAATTCAAGCACAGTGATTACATTTATTTTAAAAAAAAGGAATATTAAAAAATATATCTGGATTATTAGAAGAGGGGCTGCAGTATCATCAATATTTAAAAAAAAAGTTGTATAATAAAAACGCTTATGCTAATTTGAGATCTCATGTACGTATGAGATTCTATCAATTTCTGTCACACATAAGATAAACAACTAATCTATTATTAATGTTTTCACAGATAATGAAGCTTTAACAGGTAGCACTAACATCTTCAACAGGTTATCTATGTATTAAAAAAACTATATATTTTACTTAACCAAATAATGTTTAAAAACATGTTGTAATCCCACTAAATAGAACAACATATGTATATAACAAAATTATAAAAATTTCTCTACTCATATATATATATAGATTTAGTTTTGTACAAATTTTTAAAGTTTTAATGTATGTACATTGAGTGCTAAGAAGAAATTACCAACAATTTTCCATTTAATGTGTTGTCACTGGATAATCAAATATAGTCAGTTAGCTTAAGTATGACCAATCAAAAACACTATACAGAAATTAATTTCAAATATACACACATAGTGTAATGTCACAGGCTACTCATAGTTATTTCAAACAATAACAACTTTTTAAAACATTTCTGGCTTATGATGGCTCCTTTTAGTATTCATAGCCTACAATAAGTTTACTAAAAAGCCAACTTAGCCAAGTCTTAAAATATTCAGAGATTTAATGAACCTGTCACATGATTCCAAGAGTGTTTTGAAAATTTAATTAGTAAAAAAATTGACAAAAAGTAAACAACTTAAATTATATTTATTTGAAAAATGTTTAGAAAATTCTAAAATTGTAAATAAATGTAATGTTAAAAGCTAAAAACAAAAACATTATTCAAGGGTTAGATTTTGTGTGGTCTCATAAGTTATCAAAAAATAAGATATTATAACAGAAATTGAAAAAAGTCTGTGCAAAGTGAAAGATACAAGTAAGGAAAATGCTATTATGTCAGAATGTTATAATTTACTTTAAAAAGTTTGTTCATAGACTGAAACAAAAATTAGAAATGAAATAAATGAAATCCTTATAGAATATGAATATTGTGATTTGTAAATCAAATAAAGTGGACAAACAAAATTGAACAATTATTACAAGAAGGTCCTTATGAAATAACTAAGAATAATTCTACCAATGAGTTTCACAAGTTGATAAAAGATAAAATTAAAAACTGTGTATCTTTAACACCACAAGAAAAGAAAAGAGTTAATACCCACAATATATATATGGCTCCAAGATTTTATGCAATCCCAAAGGTTCACAAAATCAGTGGTGTTTAAAGAAAAACATTATCTACTTTAGGTACATCAACATATACAATAGCTAAAATTATCTATAAAAAATATGCATCTTTAAGAGAACAATATATATATATATATATGCTAAAAATTTCACAGAATTTTAAAAAAAATTAAACAAATAATGTTAAAGGAAAATGATTTACTTCTTTCATTTAATGTAGTTTCTTTATTTAATGAATTCCCAAACAAAAGTTCCATTGGTTGTTTAGAAGTAATAGACATTAATAATCTGGTAAAAAGTTGTGTAAGAAAATTCCTTTTTTCAAGTTAATAATAAGTATTACAGACAGAGGAAGAGCTGGTTATAGGATATCAACTGTCACCATTATTGTAAGATTTATGTATGAATTTGAAAGTGAAGGTTTAAATAAGTCTACTTTTACACAAGAAATTTGGATATGATGAAACTTCTGTGATATGATGACATTGTAAAAAAACTTTAACAAATCGTGCTAATTATCTAAATAGCTTAGAGACTTCTTTTAATTTTACTTATGAAGTAGAAAAAATTATAGTTTACCTTTTTTTTAGGTATATTAATTAACAGAATATGGAAAAGGTTCAGAGACTGCTATTTATTGAAATCCTTTCTCTGTGATAATGCTAACACACCAACAATCATGCCATACAAAAGCTCACAGAATATCAGCTTTCTATTTTTATGTACACAGTGCTATAAAATTGTGTTTAATCAAGAGTTAAATAATGAGATACTATTGTTAAAACATGTAGAAGTTGATAAAGGCTTTTACTCAGATGTTATTAACATAGTATTTAAGAAATTTATGAAACAGAACTTGTGATACTTGTAATCTGATAAAAGTATCTGAAAAAAAACAATAAAAATGTTAATCAATTATCAAATAAAGCTAAGGATAAAGTTAATATAATGGAAAAAAAGGTATCTACAAAATAATTTGTGATTGTGGAAGCATATACGTAGGTCAGACTAAAAGGAACCTAAAACACAGATTGAATGAACATAAGTGACATGTTAAAAATGAAAGATATTTCACCATTAGCCAGATATGTTAGTATAACACAACACTCAATCCATTGGGAAAATATTATATTATCAGCTCAACCACAAAATTACAATACAAGAAAAATTCATTATGTGTTAAATACAGATAAGGGATTAAAAGAGCAGAATATGTGTAGATGACAAGATATTCTGCAAAAAAACATGCAGATTAAGCTGTCCCCTGATTGAATAGAAAGTATAAACAGTGTAAAGTTCTTATGGTTTACAATCCTGAAGATAATGTGTTGAGAAGTGTTGAAACATAGAGTGTAGTTGAGTCTAGAAATATATGACAAAAAAAAATATTTTTTATTGTGTAACTGTATGTAGTCAATTATTGTGATAGTTTAATTCTTTTGGTAAATGCATATATTGGAATCCAAAACAAATTTTTGGATCTTCTTTGCCTGAGGAAAACTAATACACATAGTTTACAAATGACATCTAAGCTCTAGTGATATAAATAGAACTCCTTCAAAACACAAAACATTATGATATTTTACTTACTTTTACATATAAAGTCACAGAACAAGTTAACTGAAAAATCTAATTATTTTTAGCTGTTTATTTTTTTAATTACACTTTGTACATGGTTTAAAACTGCTTACACATTACAAACTGGAATCTGTTTTTAAAGAGTACCCAAACAAAGAGTTTGATGATGATTATTTAATGTATTACTAAATGTGTCCATATTGTAGCTTGCGAAATATTTTAGTATTTTTTTACTACCTATATGCAAAAATCTCTTTATGAACGTAAAGTGAAAAATGCATGTTTAATTGTTAGAATTTTACTCTGGGAAAATTATTTTGTCAATTGAAAAATGCTACAAAGTAAATATGTTGTACTCCCTGAAATATGATACCACATACACGTTTCTGTGTTTACATTACATTGAATCTAGTAGAAAATGCTTATTTACTAAGTACACATATAAAACTGTTTTTAGTGAAGTGTATTTGCTTCTTCACTTTGTACATGTTCTTACTAATTAATACTGTATAATAAGCAAGGTTTTATAATACTTTGTTAACACAAAAAAAAAATCTGAGACATAATAAAATATTCTAATTTAACTAATGTCAGACTGACTTTTAACACATATTGAAAACTATCTCCATGTACAATTTAAATTATAATTCTGTAATAGAATAATCATGCTTCTTCTGAATGACAAAAAGGCCATCTTGACAAATACACAAAAAATATTCCTGGTAGAGCATTAAATACTGACTATCCTAGTGAAAGAAAATTCTGTGATTAATTGCTAGGATGATTTACATATAATAAAAATGATTTTTATTTTACTCTTATGTACTAAAATGCTTATAAAGCTTCAAGACAAAAACGTCTAAGTCTCTAAAAGTAGGTGGAAGTGGTTTGTTGTCAAATATGCAACATTTAACAAACAGAAACATATCCACCCTGACTGTAATTATAACACTCTGGAATAAACTTCATCCACAAAACACCACATTACTATGCTAATACTGACAGATGAAGTAATTAGAAATTCTACAGAGGTAACAATGAGAGGTTTTAAACACATCTTGTAGTGATAATATTATGAGATCAGTTAAATAATTTATCATTACACAGACTGAATACCATGATAAAATCATGGTATCACTCTAACATGTATCTAACATCTAAAGAAGACAGATGTATCTGTACAACGACCAGGAAAAGACCAAAGTTCTAGTGAAATTATTGTTGATTTCACACGTCTGTGTCCATTTTTAGCCCTATAAAAAACAAAAAACACAAGTTTTTTAATTTTCCTTGCATATCCATTTCTCTAAAGAATAAAATAAAATTTACCAAAGTTAAAAATTTATTTAATAAACAAAAAAAAAAAATTCACTGTTAGAGTTGTAAATGACATAAAGGTAGGAAATTACATGTTTAATTGTATGTGTGACTGCTTGTTTGAGGATAGTACAATACATACATAAAGTATTACCTTGAAAGAAATGCATGTAATGAAATACTTTGTCCACATTTATTCTGCCCTAGAAGAACAAGTGTCATAAAAAGGTCACCATGTTTACCTCAGAAAGTGTTAGTGCTTGGCTTAAAATAAGCATTGGATCAGTGTTTGATGAAAATAAGAATGACCAATAAAGCTAAGAAGTTGGCAGACATACTGTAAAGCAAGAAAATTAAACCAAAAAATGAATTCTGAATAAAAATGTAAACAAGTTTTTTTAACTTAAATTACGGTTTAAATGCTGAAAGCTCACAAAGCATTAAAAACCAATAGGCCTAAAATTTATGATAAAAGTCATGTAAACTAGAGACGTTTCTTCCACATTGCTCTTAATTTGTTCACCTTAAGTTCAAATTCAGGGACATGTAAAAACAGCATTTGAGATCTATCTTCTGTTCCCCACAAGTCACTGCCAAAGAGGCCTTTGCTTAAAAGTTACTACTCATGTAGATGAGGGTAAGAGTGTAGATTTGGTGTATCTAGATTTTCAGAAAGCATTTGACAAGGTGCCATCTAAAAGGCTTGTAAAAAGAATTATTTCTGTAGGTGTGAGGAGATAAGTTAGCTAATTGGATAGAAGAGTGGCTGGATGGAAGAAAGCAGAGGGTTGTTAGAAATGGAGATCAGTGAAACTGGATGAATGTTACAAGTGGGGTACCTCAGGGCTCAGTGTTAGGACTTTTGCTCTTTTTGATTTACATCAATGATATAAATGAAGGAATATCAATAAATTAATTAAATTTGCTGATGATATTAAGTTCTTGGGTGTTGCTAGCTGTGAGGAGGATGCTGCTGCTTTAGAAAAGGATTTAGATCATTTAGTAAGTTGAGCAAATAAATGGCAGATGGGTTTTAATTATAATAAATGCAAGATAACGCACGTGGGTTATCATAATTTGAATTATAAGTATAATGTGGAT
>NW_013667430.1:24184-60442 GCF_000517525.1 Limulus polyphemus
TGGGAATAACCTTAACAGTGTTATGAAAGAAAGGGATCTTGGTGTAGTGGTTTATCAGTCTCTTAAATTATCCAAGCAGTGTACTGTTGCTAGTGGTAGGGCAAAAAGGATTTTAGGTAATAATAATGTGATAACTTTGTTCCACCTTGTTTTCATCTAGAAACTAATCAGGTTAAGAAATATTCCTTAAACTTTCATTACTAAAAACTGAAAGAAAAGTAGAATTTAATAACCCATTGTGGTTATCATTTTTCAAAGTCTCTACTCCTGTCCTAACATTTTGCTTACCATTTTACATATAAATTGACTCTTCCTCCTTTTGTTTTAGTATTCTTTCTCTGTTAAACAACCTATAACCATGTATTTCAAAGAAATCCCTTTCATCATACGTGTCTACATTTAGTCAGGTTTCAGTTATTCTTATTATATCAAAATCCCCAACTAGTGATCTAAAGTAATCCATTTTATTTCTTATACTTCTAACATTACAATAACAACAGTTTAGTCTAGCATTAAAACTACATTTGTACTTTGTTTCAACACTGTACTTTTCTATATATCTAATTTTTCATCATTAATTAGGTTCTCACTACTGTCTAATCTTAGTTTAAAGTTGTCTAACAGTTGAGTTAATAGACCTTGCAAACAAGCCAGTCCCAACCCTATTTAAATATAAACCATCCATTCCAAAAAGCTCCCTTTTCCCACTCAATAGATCCCATAAATTCAACCAGCCAACCTGCTCTTCCTTACATATTAACCTAAATTTTAACCATAGTTAAGATTTGGCAGTATCCCTCATAGAATTAAGTTATTATAGTCTTTTCTTCGAATGCCTTTGTTAATGTTTTATACTTAACAATAAGGTACTCTGATCCACCCTTCCATACATCATTAACCCCTAAGTTCATTACAAAGACTGTTTCTCTACTGGCACTCTTTACTATATCACTTTCTCAGTTTGTTATATCCTCCACTCCTGTCCCTGGATAGTAGAGTCTAACTCTTTTCTTTCTATTCACCCCACAGACTATCTTAACCACGTACCATACTAAGGAATCTCCTATACCAACAATACCTAATGTTTTTCATTCACAGCCATATCTGTCCTTTTGTTATCCTATAGATGAACTTGAAGAGAGAAGAAGTCAAAAGCTGAAATCTGTTCTTTATAATTACATCTTTTACCACTAGCTCTGTTACTACTACTTCCAACGTCATAGAAGTCATCACTAGCCCCCTGTATCCCTCAGAGGACTTGAAGAACCATGAACTTGGTGTTACATGGTATCTGACAATGATGACATGTGCAATGGAAGGATGAGTTTTTAGTGAATACTCAGGCTGATAGATATTATTTGACCTTTTCATGCATAAGGTAATTCATGAAAAACTACCTTAGACTGCAATCTGTATCATGTTGATGCCTTATTTATGTATTTGGTATTTATGGTATTTGTTTGCCCATTTCATGCCTCAACTGAGAATGGTATTCCAGTGGATCAAGATTGTAGACTTGAAGTTGAAAACAGGAAAGTGTGCATTCATGTACAAAGAAGAAAGTGGAGTATCTCAGTTGCATAATGGTTAAGGATGGAATCTTTACTTATCCTACAAAGACAGCAGTGATCAAGATCTGGCCCAGCATGAGACCAAACAAGAAGTACACAAGTTAAAAGTGATGTAGAGACAAGAACTGCAAAGAGAAATATGTATATTAGAAAACAACAAAGTATGAAACTGTATCTTCACAAGATACATATGAAGCATTGAAGGAAAAATGACAACAAAATTATCAAACAAAGATCCATTCCCCAAGGACCTTGGATTTTAGACACTCTTTCCAATGTGTACTAGATGGCTTGGATTTACCAATCTGTTTTTGGATAACTGTGGTATGCAGATAACATTTCTTACTCATTTATAATATATATTTTATAATAGCTGGATTACCCGTCCCCTGGACAGAAATTATGTAAATTCATGATTAATGAAAGTTTATCTTAGGAGATGAAAAGTTGCTTCCCCTATATGTAATTATAAAAAATGCCCATAAAAACTGCAAAATACAAAATGTGAAGCTGCAAGTTTGCATGTATTTCCCCATAGACCAAATGAACCTTCATACTAAATTTGGTGAAGATCCATCAACAGAAGGTAAGGTAGTGGTAAAAAAACACAAAACTGAAAATATGTATGTATCTTCCCATGGACTCAATGAACTTTCATACCAAGAAGATCCATTTACACCCTGCAGACAACAGACAGTACTATTATATTTATATAGATTTATGAAGCTTATACCTTATCTATAGTTATAACTGGGAATATAATAAAATATGGTCAAAACTTGTTAACTAGGCCTTCAGTGTTACTTTCTGTAATAGGACTCAATCAAGAAGTCTTTCTACTGTTTCTTTCAATAGCTGTAATGTATCTTTGTTAGGGTTTTATGTATATGGGTGGGCTAAGGATTCTTCTACAGTAGGTGTCTGTGACTTGTTGGCGATAAATTCGAACAATAAATGGACAGCACACAATCCACTTGTTTTAAAATGATATATTAAAAACAAGTCAAACTATGTACAAAAATTCTTTACACTATGAATATCACAGTTGTATCTCAAACTATAAATAATTCTCATTTTCTTGTCAAAAGTCCACTTAGGTTGATTTAATTGCTTTAGAATCCCACTGCCAAGACAAACTATTTTTCTCTACTTTTATCACAATAGTATCAGTGAATAAATCACTTATGCTACCTCATGGGTTACCACAGTTGTATCTCAAACTTTAAATAATTGTGCCCTTTTGTCAAAGTCCACACAGGTGGGTTCAATTACTTTAGAACACCATTTGACAAGACAAATTATTCTCCTTATTTGTATTAAACTGTGAAACTCACTTTAAAATATCACCTGTTAAAGCTAATCACTCACATGATAACTAACTTCACGTTTTCTTTCACTAACTAATTTTCTGACTGAACTGCACTTGACTTGTGCTTGCCTGATCACCTACATTTATATGTTGATCCTTGAGGTTTTGAACTTTCTGTAAAGTATGCAATGGTGCTGATTTAACAATACTCAGTTAAAGTAATGAGAAAAATTAGCAAAGATTCGAGTAATGTGATGTCAAAAATATTAGTAAAGCCTCATCAACAATGTAGTTGCAAACACAACATACAACTCCTACCGAGTTATATAACCAAATTTGTCATAACTATCTCCTTTAAAATGATAAATTTTTAACTCTCTTGTTATGAAAAACTAAACAATCATTAAATATTAACTCACAAAATAAATTAATTAATAACGCCTACACTAAACAGTCTTGTATATCCAACAATAAGCTCCTCTACAAGAAAAATATTCTATATTTTTTTTACACTATATACAAACACTGCTCTTAGTTTATATACTAAGTTTCTTCATATAGTCTACAACAACATTTACAGTTCCTTTGTTGGTCTCTCCTCTTGTAGGAACTCCAGTAGGGCTTCACCTTGACCTTGTGTTGCCCGAAGTCTGTTTTTCCTGATCTATCTGTATACTGGCACAGTAGATCTTGTACCTCTTTTTTCTTCTTACCAGTCAATTTTTCACTTATGTTGACATCCTGGTATGTCTCATCTCCACCCAGTGGTCTTAGGCCTAGTAGGTCTTCATCTTCTATAACGAAGTCACTGTCTTCAGATTCTCCTTCTATGACAACCACACCTGTCATGTCCATCTGTACCTCAATAGCTGTACCTGTAAGGTCTTCTTCCCACTCAAAGTACCTATTCAACAGATTGGTATGGTAGAACTTGGTCATCCCATCCACTTTCACTTTATAGTGCATTCAGTTGACTACTTCTTGTACTGCAAAAAGTTCTTTCCACTGCAGGTTGAGTTTGTTGTTGACTGTGGGAAGCAGAACTAAAACCTTCTGTTGACCTCAAAATGTTGATCCTTGGCCTTCTTGTTAAATAAGTACTTCCTACTGCCTTTGATGTGTTTAGCTCCACCAGTAGAACTGCTTTGACAGGTTTGATTCGATACTCCTTTCAAGTCGTCTGTTTTGTAGGTCTCTTTCCTCTTGATGTGTTGTTTGCTCTTTTTCCCTTTAGCTTTATTGGTGACTGCAGATGCTACATAAATCTTTTTCTTTCTGTTTTCTCCAAATTCCTACTACCTGTTATGTTTCCAATTACCAAGACATATATTGGTTCCTTGATACATATGGCTTCAAGGTCTTCTACATAATATGGAATATTCACCTTCATTTTTACTATGGAAAACTTTCTCACTGTCCCATCAATTAGCACACACAGATGCACCTTGCCTGTCATTTGGTCACTGTATACTAGACAGGTTCTCACTGCTGCATTCAGTGTCTCGTAAAACCTTCACTTTCTTGTCTCCAACATAGCCTTCATCTACTGGCATGTTGTCATATGGTATCACTTCTCGATATCTGTAACATCCTCCAATCACTACTGGCACTGTTGACCCATTTGCTAACTTCAACTGACCATTAGTCGTGCAATGATCAATCATGGAAATGGCACTTCCTTTTTGTGGTGAATCTGAAGGGTGTCCTTAATTCTGTTTCTCCTGGCACCAGCATCCATGTTTCTTGTTTCTTACCAGCAATATCTTTGTAAATAGCTCCAGCTGCTTTATGTTGAGATTTCTGCTGTTGTTTGTTGGTAATAGACTTGCACTCCTTTGCAGTGTGTCCCATTTTATAACAAATATAGCATCTCTTCTCTCATTTGTCTGTTAACCTCCTGTCATCTGTGGTAGACTCCTGCTTCTGGTCATCAACTTTAACTGGATATACTTGGACTTGCCAGTTACATTCCCTCCTGGGCTTCCATATACTGTTCTCCCTACTTGATCATCTCCTCCACATCCTTTGGTGCTCTCTCCTTTAGGGACAGTGATATGTCAATTGAGCACATGATAATGAACTGTTCACGTATTAGTAGATCTGCCAGTTCTTCAAAACTATTTTCACACTTGGCCATGTCAGTCCATTTTGTGAAGTATCACCGTAGATGTACCACAAATTGAAATACAGTTTCTCCAGTATCAGGTTCTTTCAACAAAAACCTTCCTGGGTAAGTTCATAGCATTTCAGTAAGGTCAATTTTAACTTATCATAGTCCATGGCATCTTTTGATGTTATGCCTACATATACTTGTAGGCTTTCTCCTGTGAGAAGTGGGCTAAGACAGACTGCCCAGTCACCTTTATCCCAGTTCTGACTTTGGCCAAATCTTTCATATTTCTCCAAGAAAGTGTCCATGTCATCTTTCTGTTCATTAAATTTGGGCAACTTGGGTCGGTTGGCCCTGACACCATTGTCATTCCTGGGTCCTTCTTCTTTCTGTTGGGTAAGCTTGGCGATCTCAATTTGTGTTCTTATTCTTTCTATATCTAGTCTCTCCTCTTTCTCTTCTTTTTCAATTTGTGCTCTTATTCTCTCTATTTGCGGTCTCTATTCTCCTTCCTTTTCTTTTTCTTCTTCTTTCTCAGTTTGTGCTCTTATTCTTTCTCTCTCTATTTCCCTTTCTTTATTTTAGTGTTTCTTCCTCTCTTCTCTGTCTATACTTTTCTCTCTCTAGTTCTTGTTGTTGTTTAATGAACTCTCATAGTTCACCATTCTTTAACCCAAGAATCTCATCTCTTTCTACCCATTTATCAAAATCAGTTGACATGGTTATATAGCTTGATTGTAATCTCTACACTATTTTTGCTATTACTACAGTTGTGCATATATAGGCCTACTTATTTCTGCTGTTGTTCATGTCTTCTTTCTAGTGCCATTTACCACTGTATAATCCTGGCTGGCTTGCCAAGTGTCAGGTTTTGGTGTATTTGTGGCTGAGGATTCTTCTACAGTAGGTGCTTGTCATTTATTGTTCAAATTTATCAACAATAAGTCAGAGACACCTACTGTATGAAGAAATATTCTAAATCCATCAACTGGAGTAGACGTACTTTCAGATATTTGTGATCCATATTTGCAACTAGTGAGCCATATATACACTGAAAATGTGGATCATGAAAGTGGTTGCAGCTTTTCAGTCAGATTCATTCCTATCTTTAAACATTAAAAAATTTGCAGTGAAGTCTTGTATGTTTCCTGATATTTGTCAAGCTTATCATGAGTGCAATTTCATTCAATAACCTGTGGGCAAGAGGGTATTTGTAGAAAGCTGTCATGAAGTAGAAACTGAGTGATCACAATGAGAGTTCCTGTGGTAGTTTAGTGGGAATATATCTCAGCATCCACCACTCCCAAGACTCATGCTGGATGAACAACTTAATGACAATTAGATTTTTTTATGTGAAAGAGAGAAATGGTGTGTGTGTATTGAACTTATAATACTGTAAAACAGTGGTATTGCAGTGTTGAGATTATATATATGACAATTGAGTGCTTTACTCAAAATATAATTTAAGATAGTGGGAGTCAAAGGCACATGTGTATCTACATTTAAAGAATTTCACAACACCATTGTTGTATGGTAACAGAGAAGCTGGCTGTTGCTGCTGCTATAAATTTAATGCAATTTACTTTTAACATCATCAAAACTAAGTTCAGCCCAGGTAATAACAAAAAATTATGCATTTATATATGAAGTTTTTGGTCAATCATAAATCTCAACTTTATAACACTGTAGCTAAATCATGTTTCAATGACAATAAAGAAAAAACATGTTACTTAGTTTTTGTTCAAATAGTGCATTGTTTGATACTACATATTGCTACCAGATTTAAGAAAAGTTTCTGGAATTATTTGTTAAACTTACAAGTCACAACCATTAATTTTTTGGAAGGAGTAAACCAAACTAATTTATTAAAACGAGTTTTAAGCACAAGCAAATAAAAGATGAAAAATGTAATATTGATTTTTAGTTATATTAAATTCTAACACTTCTTGTATAAGCATGTTGTTAGATTATTCAAACAATAAAGTTGTAAAAATTCTACAATATGAATATTTCAATATGCAAAAAACAGCCATTTTAATAATTCTGTGACATATTCAAAAATAAAATGTATATGGATAATTTGGTTCACTAATTTTAACAGTGAAACAAATCTTATGAATTGATCAATAATGCTTTGGACGCTATGTAACTATTTGTATGACAGTAAAGATTCCTAAAATTTCGTAAAAATAGTATTTGAAGCATGAAAAATAAGTGTTGACATTTTTTTTTACCCATTAATGTTTTATTCACTAAAATCCATAAATAATAATATTATGGAAGTAATACTCAGTAGTCAGTTATGAAATATTTCCAAAGACACATTAATATGCTTCTTCAAATGTTAATACAATTACTCAAAATATGTTTTTTCAATGTTTGAAGTATTAATAGTATTGCAGCTAATCTCATAAAACACCTTTATTGTAGTGGAATAAAATATCTAAGAATTTTTTCACTGTAATTCCTGTGATAGCAATAACTTCATTCACTGGCTTGGATAAAGAATCATTCTTTATGTTATGAATTTTTTAAAAAATTCTCCTGGTAAAAAAGTAAACTACAGAAAAGATATATATATCTGCATTAAAATAAACTTCACTTGACACTATTCCTAGTTGCAAATGGAAACAAAACTAACCTATGAATAACCAATGCCAAACACTGACTACAAAATTTTTATGTGGCAAGAGCACTCTGCTGCAATGTTAGCATTTTCCTTAACTGAAAACGTATTTCTAACTGAAACTCATCTCCGTACATGGATCAATCATTTTCTTCTTGAAGTCATGATATTCTGCCTTAGAGATTTGCATGCCACCAGCCCCATGAAACTCCCACCTAAAATTCACATGCAAATGTGAATTGGCACTACTGTGTGATGACGTACCATGCATCAAAACCCTCCACCAATAGGAATGTGACACATCTCTCTATGTAACTACGTCCTTCACATTTATGTACAAAAATCTTTATTCTTTCATGAGGCAATCAATAACAGTGCACTGGGAAAGTGGGGAGAAAGGGTTGGAACATGTACATAGGTGAGTATCTTTCAAAATACATTTTCAGTTAAGGAAAATGTTAACTTCCAATACGATGATTCAACTCTGTATACAGATCAGCTAGAATTCCACATTGAGGTAGTGGATAGACTGGTGCAGAAATTATCTAGATGAGCCTCCATTTAAGAGTGCCAAAAGGAAGCCCATGAGTTACAACACTCTATGGCAAATATACAGGAGACAGCACTCCATCTCAATCAGTGTATACTCTTTGTCTAACTGAAGGATAAGGAGAAATAAGAAGCCTGAAAGGTGTTGCAAGGACAGACAAAATAAGGACATAACTGCCTGAGAGCTTGCACACAAGGTGTCTGATGGCTAACAAGTGTAGTAAGGTTGAGGCATTCTCAGACCGTATCATGTGTGCTCATCTTCTTGTCCATCAGTTTCTATGAGTCAAAATCAGCTGTGGGAGAAGGGTAAAGTATCCAAGCACAGCTCTTCAACCATCAGACACTAAGGGCTGCCACCAGTCGTGGGAAGACACAACTAGTAAGGATACTTATGGCCCTTTGCCAATAGAGTAGGGTTAATGAGTGATACTTCACACTTGGATATTAAAAAATACCAATAACTTCACAAGCATAATTGGTGGGATCATGTCCTTGCAGGAATAGGTAAAGAAGAATAGAGAGTAAGTGAGGTATGTGTCTGAAATCCACTTAGCGATTGTGATGTATCTAGACAGGTTGTGGTGGTTCATACTATACTCCAGAAATACCTCAGCCCCACTTCTCAGCACAGAGGGATTCTGTGTTTTAGCACCACTGTCAAGTCTCAATTGCTGAGTATTCTCCAAGGTCCAACGCCCCAGTGGCTGGGAGCTGGTAAATGGAAAGAATCTCCCAAGCTCTACTCTAAGGGGGAAGAATTCACACAGGGGAGACCAGGAGAATTCCCATCAGTCCTTCAGTCTGGAAAGGTCTTTTACTGGAGAGAGTACAAAGGGTAACTGTGAAAAACTATTTTTAAAAGTCAGTAAGTGCTAACCAGAGAAATGGGTAGAAGCACAACTCTGGTGCTGGCTGGCATTTTTCCATGGAATAGATAACATCTGGATTGGAGTGGAAAACATTAGTGGTCTTGAGTGTAAAAAGTCACTTCATTTTGTCCTCCCTAAATCCGGCTTCAAAATTATATGAAGGGAAATGTGTTGCTGGGATAGAAGAAGAGGGTCCAGATAGCAACACGGACTCCACCACACCTTGGACGACAGCTAGCATGATCTCAACAGGCAAAGACCTTCCTACATTGTTGGTAATTGTGACTAATATTTGTACTCATATCAGCAGAAAAGTAATTCATGTTAATTTGTGAATTCATATTGAAAGGTTAAAAATACAAAGTAAAGTTGTTGAAGTAATTTACTTCAACAAACTCAGCAAAAATAAACACATTGTAGTATGACTGTGCAAAGGAAAATAATGAGGATTTTTATAGTGAATGTAGAGGGAGCATTTGTGCATGGAGATGTGTTGCTTTCCTACTGATGGAGGGTTTTGCTATATGATATGTCATCACACATGTGAATTTTAATTGGAAATTTTCACAAGGCTGGCAGCACGCAAGTCTCTAAAACATAATAGCATGACTTCAAGAGAAAAATAGCTGATCTGTGTAAGGAAGTGAGTCATTGTATCAAAATAACAAGTTTTTCAGTTACATAAAATAATTAAAACATCCTATCAAATATTTAGTTTCTATATATAAAACACAACTTACAATACTAATCCCATGCACAGTTAAGTCAAAGTTTAACATCAGTTAATCAGCTTTTAAACTATTTTAGTAACAATGCAGCAAAAATGATGAATTTCCAAGCTTGTGCACAGTCCACAATGATGGCACTACATCACCAAACAGCATTAACTTTAACCCTTTCGTAACAGGTGGATACAAATTACGTCCAAGGATATGCGTGCAAAAATAAATATGGTTATTCCAAGCTTTCTTTATGTATTCTCACAAAAACTAGAGATATGTTATTAAATATTATAAGTGTTTTCTACACCATGAATGACATTATTTTAAATAAATCTTTCTACTAAAATAATTTTATTTATTTATTGTAATTATTTCTTATCTTACAGTTTTCAAATTTCATTTGTAGAGCACCTAGAACCTAAATGAACATCAAAAGTTTTTAATGTAAATGTTTATATTTTATTTTCCATTTTCTCTATATTACTAACTTTGGTTATGGTAATCAACATACAATGTGATGAAATGTTTAAAATTAAGAAATAGAAATATGTACATACCTTTTAACTCTTTGTTGAATAATCTAAATATATCTTACTTGGGTCACATGCATAATTTCATTTCTTGTCCATTCATTTATAGTTTATTTTTAATGTTTTATTTTCCTTTCCTATTGTGAATAAAACAGCAAACAATACTACAAGCAGTTACATCTACCCTATGAAGACAATTGGCTTGAATTTCAAAGTTAACATTTTCTTAAATCAAAAATGTATTTCCAATAATACCTACTTTCACACTACAGCTATTACTTGACTACTAGGGTTTCCTTCCTTTGCCCATCTAAACATTGGTCTGCTTGCTTGCTCCAGTCTTTTATTCCCCACTTAATTGCCCTTGGCAATATCTGTCATGTGACACTCTCAATGAGCCCTATATCCTGGTATACAAGCACCTCATTCAGATAGTATTATCACTTTTTCCTGACTGACCCAATCCATGGGAGAGTGTGAAAGGAGGAATGAATTATTGGAAATACATTTTCAATTTAAGAAAATGTTAACTTCCAAAACATATTTACCTGTGCATACACTACAACTACAATCACACATTGATAAGGTGGAGGGGCCAGTGGGGGCATTATTCATACAAAATGGATCTGCATAGATCATGGTTGTGCTAATTGAAGCTTAGCATCCTAATGGGGGAACCGCACTACACCCAGAATAGGTATGCTCTTCACCCAGAACTTAATTCCTGTACTGTGGGTTGAATGTTACATGATTTATTATCACTACTGGTCAGGCCCCAATCAGATAGCTAAGGTTACACTAGTTGGGGCTGGAATTATATGGCCATGGTCCCTATATCCCACATTGGAGGTTAAAGCATTTGGACTACAATAAATATATACACTTGTGAGTGGATCCCAACCTGTAGCCATAGAGTCATGCATTGCGAGCTACTGAAATCACCACAAAAAAATAAGCAACACTGAAGTGGACACACCCTCTCCTCAACCTGAAGAAGTCTGAAAGGCAACATCCCAAACTCAGAATGACGGAATCCTGTATGCCATACTCAACCTGACGAAACAGAAACCATCCTGTCTGGAATTATGAACACACATCTTCACTCCCCAACTGACCGGGGAAGGTAAATTCTACTTGTATCTGGAATTATGGGGAGGATGTAAAACAAACTCAACCAAGGACACAGGATGGGACTACTATGCATTTGGAATTATGAGGAGACATTGGACCCTCTTCTATGAACAATGTACTGAACCAATATTAATCAAAAAGAAAGGCCATGCTCAACCCAACCGGATAGCTGAGCATCAAATTTGAACCATTATTATGAGTAGGCTCCCTACTAGGCTGGTTTCTCTCCTACCAACATTTGGGAAAAAACATCCAGGGTCATGGGTAGGAGGGCCCCCAACTTCTCCAAGAGTTGAGGAAATTTACTCGAACACTCTGGAGGAATAGCCTCTATCCACCACCCCAGTGACTGGAAAACTGGTGTGGTAAGGACTCCCTAGCTCCACTAGTAGAATATGGGGGTAATGCACACTGGGAAGACCTGAGGAACAGTGCTCTGGAAACAGTGCAAAAGGTGAACTAAGTTACATACATTTTTAAAAGCAAACTGATTGTGATTTATTCAATCCAGGGATGGGCAGGATCCTCTTATGCTTTACTCATGATAGTCCATGAGTGGTGGTCCAGCATAGTACAGTAAAACCATCTGGTCAGACTCTAGGTTATCTTATGGAATGCCTTAGTTTTACACAGCCTGTTGCAACTTAGTTAAAGTATATTGAATTAGTGGTTGCTAGTGCAGAATTGGTTTGATAAAAGCACACCTGCCTGGGCAACACTTGCCACAGAGTGGGATCCTGTGAGAAAAGAGGTAAGGGCCCCTGGAAAGTAAGGAAGAGACAAGAATAGTAATGAAAATACTCATCCCTATTTATAATCTAGTACATGTGGTTAAGATAGCTACAGAAGTAGTTGAAAATCCTCAAAGGAAGATAATGTCGGCAATTCAACCAGGCCTCTAAGGACATAGAAATGTGACGAATCTGATGAGATGTGACTTGCAGAAGTCTCCTTGCCTTCAAAGAGAGCTCAGAATAAGCAATATGGATACATTTTTGTATCCACCTCATCAAAGTAACCAGAGGTAAATCCTGGGAAACTGAAGGATCCCAATGAATAAAAAATCATTATCTAGCTTCTCTAAAGGTATTAGTACAGGAAACATAATACTTCAAGACCCTCACTGGACTTAACAAATGAATGAGATCTGAGTGATCATAGAACTGAGAAACAGTGATCAGACCCTTCCCTGGCTGCCAGTGTCTTAGTGAAAAAGAATTGGTCTGAGGACATAGGTAGAATGATAAAGCATCCTGTGCAACAATTAGTACAAACAACTCCAACTGGCAATGTCTGTAGGTCAGCAGTAATGAAAATTTGTTGGCTATACTTTGCGAGCGAAGGTGACGTCTATTAAGGTGAATGTGTTCTCATGTGACTGAACAGCCCAATTCGAGATTTCAGTTCTTTGGAACACCTCTGGCAGGTAGTGCTCAGTGGAAAACGTTGTCAGGAGAAGCCTGTGTGTGACTTCTTTTAGAGCAGGGATAGCAGGGCTCAAATGCTAACCACACTACTTTGGCAGGTCGGTACTGGTGTTTAATGGTATGGACAACCAAGATGATTGGCAGTACTTCCCCATTGCAGCCTTCATCCACCATCACAACTATTTAAAGTGTTGCACATTCCCTCCACCTGGTCCGCAGTTGAGGTCTTCTGTGTCATTTTTTGTCTGGTCCATCCTCCTTGACCTTACTGCCTAAGGTGACCCTGCCACGAGTGCGAACTCCCAACAGCATCACTCTCGAAGTCACTGGAACACACAAGCTCTCTCACTGCAACAAGGTGATGACACTATTGAGAGAGAAATGAAAATTAAGCCTTCAGGAAGTCTGAGAGTACTGAGGACTCACATAATTTTCATCTCAAGTTTCGAAAGGTAGTTGATAAGGTTACCTTATGCAGGGTGATTGTGAAAGGTGCAAAAGAGCCAGGTCAAAATATGAGTTATGCTTAGCACTTCTTATCAAAGTAGGTTCAACCTCTCAATACACCATTGTTGATATGTGTGCTATTTCCATTGATAAATGTCCATCGTGGGACTAAGCAAAGACTGAGATAGATACATGGCAACCTTAGAAATTAAAACCAGACACTGTGTGAAGGATTGCATAACTTCCATGCCTGAAGCTTGAGCTTCAGGATGGCTGGATGTATGATGTCAGATCAGGGCTGCCACAACAGAAATGACCAAAGAGAAAGTAAAAGAGGTGTGCACTCCTGACGGTACCACAGAAGAAGAAACCATAGTTTAGTTGCCTATCTGGTGCTATCAATGGGACCCGAAAATGGGTTGGAACAAATTATAGCTAGTGCATTGGCTAACATCCAAATCAGTGGGAAGTCCTATAGGTATAATCCCATCCCATCCTGATGGAATGCATCTATTGCCAAAGTCTAAGGGTGATGTACTGTAGACCAAATTACCATAGTTGGGTGTTCCAGTGAGTAGCCAACGCACCAATCATCAGTGTTTCAAAATGAGAGCCAATCCAACAGAAAACCTTGCAATGTAGCATCTATGCTGTCAGGAGAATCTGTTTGGGTCAAGAAAAATGATCTGCAACTGAAATAATCCTCCATGGAATATGGCAAGCTAGTAGGATAATATGATAGAAGTGGTTTCAAAAAAGAACATCCACGGTTCAAAAACAAAGAGTCCTGGATCAAGTGCCCCTTGATCGGAAATGTAAGATACCATCATGAAATTGTCGAAGTGAAACATGATTTTCCCCTTAACAAGCCCAGACCATGAGACATTGTCCTTTGAACAACAAGAAGGTCTAAAACATTGTTTAGGCAAGCCTAGTTGTCTGTGCATAGACTCTGGAATTCCTGACCATTAAAATTCACTCCATCCCTGAAGCAAGGCATCTGTGAAAAGATAGATCTCTGGATGAGGTGGCAGCAGAAGAATCCATATTGTAGTACTGTTCTGAACACCAAAACTGGGGAATCCAGTGAATCACTATTCGTGATACATTAGTCGCATATAGACCCATGGAAGGATCTCTTGTGATGCCTACATTCCTAAAAAAAGAAAGAACCATTCACTCAGTGGGAGAAGTGAGTAAGAGTCGAACTTCCTGTTCCCTAGCTTGGAGCCAGATGGGACTCAGCTGAGCTCAACTGAGATACGTGTTGATATAGATACCCAGATTGATGATATATTGTGTTGGAGTGAAAATAGATGCCTCTGATAATAAAGCCTACCTTGGTTGTTTCTAAAAGTAGAATCTGGGTGTGACATTCTGCCAACTGAAGAGATGGTGCCAACAGTAACCAGTTGTTTATGGAATGGTGTGTGCACAGGCCTAGGGAAAAGAGGTGACGAGAAAAAACTCGTACGATTTGGCAGAACATATATAGTGCCAATACTAGTCCAAAAGGCAGAGCCCTGAACTGCAGCACCTGACCCTTGTGCACAAAACACAGATAATAACGGGACACCACCATTATGGAAATGTGCAGATAGGGATCGGCAATATCAAACTTGGACATCCATGATCCTAGTAAAAAATACCAATGTAGAGTGAGGAATAATTCACTTGTGAACCTTGGAGGATCTACGAATTAATATAGAGAAGAAAGATTGATGATTGGATGCCAATCTTCTGTCTTCTTGGGCACAACAAACAGACAGGAATAATAGTAGTGAAGATGTGAACTGAATGACTAATCCTGACTCAAGGACCAGTAGTGCCTAAGGATCCATGGTTAAGGTGTTCTACATATCTAGAAATGATTGGAGCCACGCCCCCACAGACCCCAAAGGCATACAGTAGTCTCTAAATTTCCAGGAGCAGGTGTATTCTTTGAGAGTCAGAATATGCTTCCACTTGGCAGTGATACGTTAAATAACTTATTTCCAGTAAATGTGGTGTACAAGGCCTAGCCATTCCTTCAAGTAACTGAGCAGCAAACCATCCTACATAAATCGCAATATCAGTGGATGGAGAGAGAACTAAGTAGTTGCTCCCAGACCTTTCAACCACCAAGGAAGGTGCAGGTTCAAAAGCAACTTGGAAAAGACCCAAAGCATCACACACTCTATGGATTAACTGAAGAATGAAGAAAAGGAGCCTGAGAGTGGCTTCCCCATTGTTGATCAATGCTAGATATCAGAGGTGGGATAGGAATGACCTGTTTGCCTCCATCCAGGAAATAATAATTTGGGAATTCATGCTATATAGTGGCTTGCCAAATGACAGAAATTTTTTATGAAAATCAACTAGGTAACTCCAAAAATAATAGTTCAAAGAAACCTGTTAGTGAACAGTTTATCAAGAGAAAAGTAATAATATTATCTGAATGATGTGCTTATATATGGTATGAGGATAGAGAGTGCACTGATGTAGGTGGAGATTGTCATGTAACAAAGATCACCAAGGGCAATTAAGTGGGGAATAAGAGACTGGAGCAAGCAAGAAAAATTGAGACCAATGTTTAGATGGGTAAAGAAAGAAAACCCTAGCAGTCTAGTAATAGCTGCAGTGTGAGTGGAGGTATGTTTTGAAATAACTATTGTTAGATTGTGGTGTAAAATTACCTCTTTCTAATGACTATATACATGTATGTGTAGTAAATACATGTGACTTGTAAACTTCAAAGCAAAGTACAGATGGTGGGCATGGTATCCATCAGGGGTTGGCAAAATTTATGACTTGTCTCTACTGGATTCAAGAAAAAGACTTAGTTTTTAGTGTCAATAGAGCAAGTAAATGTACTTATTGTCTAGACATAAATGTACAGGCTGTGGTTTATTCCATTCAATATAGAGGCTGCGAAAGTGGAGATTTTTCATAAATCGGAAGTAATCTGAGAAGAAAACTACAGATTAAGTATTTTCTAAATGTTCCTTTTGAAATAAAAGAAATAAACTTAAATAAAATAAAACATTGAATTATAACATACATTATAAGGTTAATTTCCTTGAGATACATTGATAGTTAAGTTATTTAATTAAGTTTTGAATGTAATTCAGTGACTTACATAGAAAGGGGTTTAAAGGGATACCCCCCCTTGTGAAAGGGTTAAAGAAACACCTATATGCATATCCTTCCCTAAAGGTAAAAATGTTATTCACTTATAAATTTTCTTAATTTTTACAAAAACAACAACAACAAAAATGTTTGCTTTTAATCAGAAATTAACCATATTATAGTGCATGCAATTTTGTCTGTCTGTTTGCTATTTCCTCCGACAGATCTGAAACAAGCACCACTAAAATTGGCCAGAATAGTAAACCTGATCCAGGAAGTATTCTAATGTATATATATTTTTGAATTACTTCCTGCAGTAATTTTGACAGTGGATCATTCTATATGAACACTTCAGTGAGGAAAACAGTGCAGTTAGCAATAAATTTAATTTACAAAAATGGAAATTATCATATTCCTCAAGCCACTTATTCAACAATTATTGAAATTAGCCACTAATAGGTCCCATTTTCTTTTTGATAGTAACATTTGAGACCAAATTATGGAATTGCTATGGTCTCCAGACTGCTTCCATCATTAGCTAATGTGTTTTTGTGCTACCATAACAAACAGTGGCTGAATTGAATGAGTGTTTGAATAGTTTCACATCTGTATACTACTTTTGTCATCTTTAATGAAGTGGAAAACGTAAATAAGTTCTGTGAATATCTGAATAGTTGAAAAAGAAATATAAAACAGTCAGAATAAAAAGAACTTGTTTAATGAGGAACCCACCTTTAACCAGTTACTAAATAAAATATGGCAAATTTGTTAAAAGCATAATTCACTCTGTACCAGACACTAACCAAGGAAGGAAAAATTTTGCTAATAATGTGTAATATCAATCAATAAAATAATATAAAATGTAAGGTCAACAAGAGACCTGTTGGTCTATCTAGAACACCTACCAAACCTTAAAATAAAATGAAACAATTAAAGCCAGCTCTTATCATTTAAGTATTTATCAAGCCTTTCCTTAAGTTTACCTCATCCACTACATCTGAGGGGAAAAACCATTCCAAAAGTCAACCATCCAGTTAAAGAAATGAAACTGCCTTAGCTGAAGATGATTCTTACCCTACCTAAATTGTAGTTGTATCCCCTAGTCACCCATAAATATGAAAAAAGTGATGCATCAACAATGATAATTCTCTTAATTTTAAACACCTCAATCAGATTCCCTCTAACTCAAGAGAAATCTATTTCAGGGATCTTAACCAGTCCTAATATGACAAATTTTCTTATCTCTATGTGCCTTTCTAATGGTCTTCTTCTGAAACCTTTCCAACAATACAGCATCCCTCATAAAGTAAGAAGCCCAAGATTGAACATAGTACTCAAAATGTCCAAACTAGCAATCTATGCAATGAAATTATTACCCCTTTAAGACTTGTATTCAGTATTTCTACAGATACAACCTAAAATTCTATCTGCCCTGCCACTAGCAACAGCACACTTATTGGATGGCTTATGAGACTAATCAACCAGAAAACAAAGATCATTTTCTTCTATAACACTGTTAAGGTTATTCCCATGTAAATTATACTTATAATTCAAATTATGATATCCCACTTGTATGGAACAAGACAGATTTATTAGATGGCCCTCACTATGAACATAATAGTCTTATATGAAACAACCATCTTAACTCTCTCAATATAGGGTCAATCGAATTAACCAACCTCATAATCCCTTTGTACTCATTATAGTTTCCATAATTTTAATACAGTATGTGTGTCTTTACAAAATTTGGCAGACTTTTAGTAAACATTACATGTCATTTGTACACAAAAAATGAGTTTTGTCTGTGAATATATTTTTTTTTTACTAGTCTGAGTGCAAAGTGAATTTTAAATGAATATTAAAATATTATTCTTTGTCTCAAAAATCTGAAATTTCATTTATGTAACTTCAAAACCTTCTAAATATAAAACTTCTTTTTAGTAAAACCTTATATTTTATCTGCTATATCCTCTACCTTAACAATACATCTGATTCTTCAGCCAGTAGACAAATCATCAAAGTACAATGAAAAAAAATTGTAAAATCAGAAATAAAATGAACAGCTGTGCCCTGTTTTTCTATATTATTGGTCATGAAGTTTCAAAGTACTTCTCTTGAGAGTTTGAACTACTAAATATTTCACATTTATCTTCTGTGTATATTTTACTGTCAATGATTGACGAAGAAATCTGCTGAATATAAACCAACAAATCACTGCTTGTGTCATTAGACTGTTTACGTGACACCGTAATACGATACTCTCAAGAGCAACAAAGCACATGCAAAGAAATAAGCCGACTTGACCCATGCATATGGTTATAAAATCATATTTCCCTTTCAGCACACTTATTCATCAAACAATAAATACTATTTATTCACAAATGTTTACATTTTAGTTATTTTTATTAAAACATAGAGGAATAAACACAAAATACTTTGAAAAACAAAGATTTTGAGTACTTAGTGTCATAAGCTTTTGTGTTCATGCATCATATGTGTTAAGCTTCGCTTATTCTTCTGAGTGGAGGGTGAAGAGATATTAAATTGTACACACTTCAAATTTACATTTTCGAAAATAAATTATTTATTAATTTATTATATTAGTGCACACAAAAACCCCTGTAATTTATATGACTATATATATATATATATATTAACTTTAAAAAAATTTCATACCTGTTCAGAGCAACAACTTATTCATCACACTTCAACAGTTTCACAAAATTATGACTTTCTCCTTCAAGCTATTTACAAATAACTGTCAGATTTACTTACATAGGAAACTGCTCTTTCTCTTAGTAAACATTTAGCCAAAAGAAGTAAGTGGGACAAGACAAGATGTTTCAAAAGAATGAAGTAGTGGGAGGAGCCTACTAGATTGGCCAAATATATTGACATCTCCATACCTGTCAACACTGAGAGGTGCCAAATCAGGAGATTTTTTGTGGAGGCATTGTAACAATGAGTAACATTTCATGTGGGGGAACCTTAGAAAAAAAGGTGCACTTTTTTGCATTCTGGGGAAGTTCAAACATTTATTTACATTTATAAGATTAAAATGATGTTGTTTTTTTTTAATTTACAGTAGGCTTATATACTAAGAGAACCACAGTTACACACTTTTATTGTAAGAATGGAAAATAAAAAAATACACATATCCTGATTAGTGTTCTTTGTTATATTCATATATTGCTTGCTGGGATTGTATTTACTGGCTGAGGAATCTGAGTTATGCTTGCAGTTTAAAAGGGCACATGTTGTTTCATGCTCTAAATCAGTTCTGTTCTCTGTTACAATCTTTCTCACCATTGAAAATGACCTTTCACTCGATGCATTGGAATGTGATACAACAAGAAGACACTTTTACACAACAAAGTATAACAATGATACACAAAATGAGTAAATATTTACTTTATCCTGGTTGGCACTCTGTGAAGTTGAATTTTGTGACTCTATTCTTTTGTTAAATTAGTAAAAAGGAGGAGATCAGGAAACAGGACTCCATACTGGGAAACTCCCGCCAAAATTGGGAAGTTGACAGGCCTGCATCTCAGAAAATCAAAGGGGTGGGAAGTTCTCATTTTATATTCTGTCTTGTTTGTGTCTCAAATTTGATTTTCTAATTCATTAACCACTGTACACATTGTATAGCAGGCGTAATATAATACAAATTTAGCAGTAATACAATAGGAGGTGCTACGTGACAAACAAAAATTTATATTTAGCACTCTTTCTCTTTATATTTATTTTCAAATCAAAAAATTAAAACATATATAATATTAAAATTTGAATTATAAACTGTGTTTTGATGTCAATTACATTGACATATTACATAACAGTAAAGTTATTTAATAAAATTTTGAAAATAGCTCTCTTAAAAGATCATGACATGCACTTTTTAACCTGACCACAGCAGAAGGGTTAAAAGGATGTATAATTGGTAAAGTTTACTTGTTGAGTAACTTACTTGCCATCAATCAATAAGCAGGGTAAGAAGGACTTGTTGGAGAAGTTGGCTGTGATGTGGTGGCAGGTACACTTTTCTCCCCTTGGGCAGGATCTCCCCTCTTCCAGGCCTTGTATTTGTAAAATGTGTCAGCTCCATAAAGAAACATTGTCACAAATCCAAAGAACTGTAACATTGAAAACACTTTATGATATAGCAATAATGTGTTCTGATTGTAGGGTGTCAACATTGTAAGAAACCAGTACATAATGCAACACAACTATCTTTCAGAAGACCTAGAAGCTAAACTGCAGTAAGCCATGTTTGTTAGTACTGCCTTTGTGAATTTTGCTGATTAAATACCTTTCAAAACAGATAAAATATATTTAACTTGTTTCCATGAAATAATTTAAAAGCATGATTTTGTGGCAACTCACTTGTTAAAACTGAGACCAAAACAGTTTCAACTGGCTTTGCTTAGAATATGAATTTTCTACAAATTACTCACTAGGTTTGAGATGTAAACATGTAGGTACCAAACCCGGGTATAATTGAGCTAATGCATCTATTCAAATTAAAAATCTCAGAGCCCATGATAATAATGGATTAGTACTCTTGAAACGTTTTAACCCAAAAACCAATGCTTGAGGCTGAAAAAATTACCTAATGTAAAGTCACTCTAGCTACATTGATTTTTTTCATTACACAAAAATGTTTGTTACAGCTACATTTAAGTATTTATTTCTTCAATTTAATGAATATTTCTTATTTTGATTACTTGATACATTCCATTCCTAGTTATCAACAGCAATGAGCAATAGATAAATATGAGAACATACATCTCACTTACAAACAAATCCTTTGGGTTGAAAGATTTTTTCATATACAAGTATATAAAGGCATGCACAACACATGGCAGTTTTGGCCAGCAGTATTATAGCATGGCCTTCACATTTGTCTTATGACTGAGGACACATTACACTGATACTAAATGCCACTCTTAATGTAATTAGTTTCTTTACATTTAAAATTTACATACTAGCATAATCAGATTTTTGCTTCAATTGCATGAAATAAAAAAAGGAACAAGATACCTGAGTTAGGGTATACAGTATTTTAAGTACCCTTCTAGGAAATAGAACCAAAATTGATTTCAATATTGCACTGATAATATTTGATATTTTCTAGATTCTCAAAGTCTTAATGGAAAGTACTTTTATTTCCAGGAATGTAGAAATCATGCCCACTGGTACTATTAAAAATATAAGCCTGTAGCCTTCAAAGGCTACTAGTTATGCAACACCAAGTTATTGTCAATGTTCAAGAACCACTGTTTAGGCTTATTTTTAGCACATTTTGAAAATTTCAATAATTTTTTTATTATTGTCTTTCTTCTGTTTTGATTATGCTTCTACATGAATTCACTCACACACAAAAAAGACAAAAATGCTTTTAGGAACTGCTGAGGAAAACAAAACTATTATAAACATGCACTACTAGGTGAAATTATCATGTTGCAGCAGCTTTTATAAAAAGCAACAGTAGAACTATTAGATACTGTCTCACTTCATCCACTTGCTTTTCTCTTCAAATGCTTTGTGTAATAGTCAACAACTGACAATATGCCAAAGAGCATGTGCATGATTCATATTAAACTATACTTTTGGATTCTCTAATAACAATGTTCTTAACAACTTCTTGAACTAAACTGCATGAAAATTCTTATTTGTATGCACACCTTCTGCTGCTTTGGTAAGGCTGAACAACTGAGAGTGTGTGCCTCTATCAAACAGAGAAAATTTGTGTCATTGAAGGTTTTATACAAGTCTTTAAGACATCTAAACTCAGCAGCTGAATTTGTAGAGCTCTGATCAACTAAATTCATTGTACTTTGAAAATCCACAAACTTTTTTCCAAACCTTTAGATGCATTTGGTGCAACAATGGCTACTGTATGTGATAAGTAGTGGGTGTGGATGAGAAGAGGGCAGGGTCATCTTTCTTGTAACCCCTGCAAAGTCCAAACATGATGGACATACTGTCATTTCATAACCTCAATGCCTTTTGACTGTAAAACATCTCTGCTCTGATAAAAACAATTTCTGCTTTTCTTATCTGATCTGTTTGATTTTAATAAAAACCTGTGTTATATAGATCAAAAACTAATGGCAACAATAGCAGTCTTATCAATCATAATACTGACATGAAAGCTATTGCTAATATCTTCAGTTTCTTCAATAATGAAATCATTAATGCACCCCTGTATTTCAGTTACTAATGACTGGTAAGAGTACATTTTTTGTTCATGGTATTTCATGCCACATTTTTGATGGTCAATTAAACTTCCAAGACAATACCACACCTCTTCACACACTTTTGCTAGAATCCCACGTTGAAGTAGTGGAGGGGCTGATGTAAAGTTTTACCTAGGTATGTCCTTTCAGAAAGTGCCTAAAGGAAGCCTATGAAATATGGCACTGAATGTCAGGGGTTTTGTAGGGGCACCCCATGGAAGACCACAACTCATCTTCTCCAGGGCATACTCTTCACCCAGAAAGAAAGGGAGGAAGAAGTAAATGAGCCGTAAAGAGTGTATAGTGGCAATTTTTAAAGTGAAATTATCACAGATTGTATTGTAATAACAGAGTATAGAAAAAATTCTTGTTAATTGTGGTCTAAATTAACTGAACCAACTTGTGTGGGCTTTAACGAAATGAGACGATTTCTTAAAGCTCTGGATACAACTATGGTAACTAACTGTATAACTAACATTTGGATATACATTTGACTTATTTTAATATTTTATTTAAAAAAAATGGTCTGTGTGCTACTTGTTTATTATTGAAATTTATCCCCAACAAGTCACAGACACCTACTGTACAGAATCTGGCCCATACTTATTTAAAAACCTGACATTGGTGAGCCAGCCAGGATTATACAGTGGAAAATAGCAGTAGAAGAAGACATTAATGACAGTGGAAATAAACCTACATACACACAGCTGTATTGGTGGCAAAAATATTGTAGAGATTGTATTACAACCACGCTATACTGATTCTGATAAGTGGATAGAGTGGTGAGTGACTTGAGCTCAAAGATAGCAATTTAGGAGAGTTTGTCAAACAACAACAAAACCTGGAGAGAGAAGAGTTTCAACAGAGAAGAGAGGAAGAAAGAAGAAAATAAGAGAAAGGATAGATTGGAAGTAGAAAGAATAAGAGCATAAAGAGAGAAAGAAGGAGAGAGAGAGGAGAAACTAGAAATAGGGAGAATAATAGCACAAATTGAGATTGCTAAGCTCACCCAACAGAAAGATAGAAGAGACAAGACTTCATGAACAGAAATTAGAATGGTTTGAATTGGAACAAAAGTGACTGGCCAGTCTGTCTCAGCTCTCTTCTTAAGAAAAAGGCCTACAAGTCTATGCGGGCATGACACCAGAAGATGCCTTGGATTATGACAAGTTAAAAATGGCCTTGCTGTAATGCTCTGAACTTACCTAGGAAGGTTTTCCCTGGAAGTTCAGAAAAGTCAAACCTGATACTAGAGAAACTGTATTTCAGTTTGTAGCATGTCTACAGTGATACTTCAATGGTGGATTGGCATGGCCAAGTGTGAAGATAGTTTGGAAGGACTAGCAGATCTACTAATATGTGAACAGTTCAATAACCATGATTGATTGTCAGCTCCAGTTAGCAAGTAAGTCAATAGTGTCAGTGGTGATGGGGGCATGTGAAAAACATTGAGAGTGCAATTCATAAGAATTATTGTGAAAGTAGGTAAGAATTCACTAAAGGCTAGTGGCATGCAAATCTCTAAGGCAGACACATGAGTAAAATAGCAAAACTGTGTGAAGAGATGTAATATCATCTCAGAAGGTAAGTTTCAGAATAGTTGGAAAAATTAGCATTTATCATGATTAAAATTAAATTTAGAAAAAAAAAAGTAAATCATAACAAAAAGCTTTTATTTCCAAAAAATGTACACATAAGAGTTCATAAAACTATTTAACTATATTTTTTATTTTACTAAATTAATTCCTCAGTAAACCAACATCAGAGCATCATTTTTAAGGGTGCAATTGTGCTCCTTTGCACCTCTTAACTTTGTTCAAGGGTCATAAATAACATTGTTCCTTAAAATTCCAAAAGTGGGTTAAAAATAATCAAAAACACCATAATCAACATAGCAAATATGAAGATATCCTTTGCTTTGATCCTGTAGCAAACTTACTTTCAAGTCGATGAGATTCAATGATGCATATGGGAATCAATGTACTTTAAGAAACATTTCCATCGAAAATCGACAGACTGCTCTAATTATTCAACAGAATGCTTTTAATTAGAATAGAGCCAATCAATACTGATCTTACATGGATGTTCACCTTGAAATTGCAGGTATAAAATACAATATATTTCAACTTCAAATGTAACCCTTACACGAGGCCAACCAATATTACACATATCTGATGACAAGGGAGCCATTTTTTAGAGAAAAAGAGTCTGGAGATGGCTTGAATGGGTAATGAAGAAAACTTTATCATAAATGTACAATGTTTCGATAAGATTATGTCATCCTCAGATATAAGTAGTGTACAGAGACACATGAATATATATACAGTATGGAACAAAGAGGTCACATGACTGGCTGCTGCTTCACAGCTTAGTCAAGTTATCTTTGTACTTTGCAAATTTGGTTTAGGGTAGGGCTGTTTTCTTCATTTATTTTGCTTTTGTTAATGTTTAGTTCTTTGTTTAAAATTAGTGCCTTGTATAGATGGGAAGGTTTTATATTATGTTTGGTGAATCTGGTTTCCAATTTCCTTTTGGTTTCACTGATGTAGAATTTTGGACAGTTAATTCATATTATTTTATAAATGACGTTGGTATCGTGGGATTCTATATAATTTTTCTTTTATAATGACTTTTGCTTAGGGCCAGGTTTTTGAGTGAATTGGAAGTCAACAGGTATTTTATATTTAATGGCAAGTTTTCTCCAAGCGTTGATTATTTTTGAACTGATTTCAGGAATAAATGGCAAACTGCAATGTAATGTTATGTTGTTGCTTGGTGTATTAGTGTAAATTTTGTTTGTGAGTTGAGTTTTGAAGTTTTTGTTCTGGTAGTTATGTGGAAACTTTTCAATAATGGTTATTGGAAATTTGTTTATGTGAATGAAGGAATTCTGCCCATGAATCCAACAAAAATCAAAATACTAAAAAACCTTATAGACACAGCTTCAAGACTTTGCTCAACTAACTATGTAGATAAAGAAATCAGTTCTATAAACCATTTCTTCATGAAAAATAAAGGAAGCTATCTTAATTAAACAGAACAACCCTACCATAAACCAACACACTAGGGTACCAAGATACCTTTACGAAGCTGTGAAGCAATCTCCAGTCATGCGACCTCTTTGTTCCATACTGTATATATATATATATATATGTCTCTGTAAACTACTTGTACAGTACTTAGGAAAGTTATTATTTTTTTTGTGTGTCTTGATATTGGCAATCAAAATAAAGAAGCAAAGATGTCCTCAATGAGTATTGCGACAAAGAATTCAATATAATTGGCAATGTTTTTGACGTAGAATCTGCCATACTTTAGATATGAAACCAAAAAGATTGATGGGCGTGAAGTTATAGTAAAAATATAGTGTAAGGTTTGCTGAGCCTTTATACATAAAATAAAAACCAATAGCACAATACGAGGCCAGGCCCTGAAAGATATAGAAGCCTATGCAAAGGTTCATCATTTGTGATTAAACACACAGCCACGTGCCACCTGTAAAGTTTTGTATTTTTGCTAAATTTTCTAATTCAAAGTAATTTTGCAGTTAGCTGCACCAAATTTAGAGAAAAATATTATTAAGGTATCACTTGACTTTGGGCCCCCTTGTTTCCTCTCATAAACATACTTCTCAAAAGCAAATAGAAATTGTAGCTATTCAGTAACATGAACAATCATACACTTGCAATCATAATTTAATTTCTTACTATCTTTCATTGTATGTTAGCTAGATTTGAATTAAACTTTAATACACATTTCATTGTTATATTTAGTTTCTACTGTTTTTAATTAGCTGAATAATGGTGGATTCTTCAAACAATATGTTTGTATCATTCTTTGAACAGTGGATCTACATCAAAATGAGAGCAATACTGGTCTAGTTTGTTTTTTAATTTGGCACAAAGCTACATGAAGGCTATCTGCACTAGCCATCCCAAATTTAGCAATGTAAGACTAGAGGGAAGGTAGCTAGTCATCGCCACCCACCACTAACTCTTGGGCTACTCTTTTACCAACAGATAGTGGGATTGACTGTCACAATATAATACCCCCATGGCTAAAAGGTCAAGCATGTTTGTTGGGATGGGGATTCGAACCCGCGACCCACAGATTGCGAGTCAAGCACCCTAACCACTTGGTCACGAATTGGTCTAGACTATCAGAAGTTAATTGGTGTTAGAGATGGGAATAAGGCCTCTGGTTCATGTGCTACTCCTGTCAAACATACCCAGCCTAACATTGCTGTTGCTGTACACAGTTAAGCAGAGCATGGCTACAGAAAGTTGCTGAGAACTGCCTACCTCATGGCTGTTGACAGATTACCACTGCCCACTTTCAAGACTCTTGTGAGAGTGTAGAAAGCAAATGGAGTAAAGCTAATCCATGGAACAGAGCTAAAGAATTTGTTATGAAATTGAAAATGCCATCCATGCAAAGTTATCATCAACATTGTTCTCTTTCACTGCATTTTCTGTGTTCAGTGATGGATTGCAGTCTAAAAAACTACAAGTGAGAAAGAGCTGGTCATGGTTACGGTTGTAAAGACTGAACATCCTGTGTTCTTTGTTGCTGCATTGGAAAACACACAGTTTTGGGGATGCAGCTGCAGAAAATATTCATAAGTCAACAGCCAATGCTCTTAAAAAACAAGTTGAAGATCTTCCATGATCAGTATACTAAAGCTTTGATGTCAGCTACTGCAGATGGAGCATCATTGAATACAGATGATATAATGAGCGTAGTTCTAGTGGTCTTTTAATTTTTACTAAAATAGAAATTTATGTATAAAAAAATATTAGAATAATACTTTTTAAAAAGTGATGAATAAGCTTAAAGTCCCTATACATTGTTGGTAATTACTTGATCACAAAATGAACAAACTATAAGCTAAAAGTTTAGGTAAAGTTTATTATGGTAGAAAAACAGTTGTCAAAATTATTCTGCTTCAGGTGCAGGGTGATGCATCTAATTCTGTGTGAAGGTATCATGCAGTTTTAATACCAAATCACAAGGAGTTGGTATAATCAATGGTATTTGGAAAAACCTCAAATGTTTATGGCTTCTCATATCTACCTGACAGAATATCTAATCAGTTTTTTGTTTGCTCAAAATCTAATTTATTTAAGGAACCTATCTGACAGTGACAGGCCACTGCCCTGGAACATAATTACAGGGCACTGATGGATCCAGAAGGCAAAAGGACTCTCAAAGAGGTGTACACCATATGTTTTTTTGCTACCCTCTCCCCTGGCAGTCTGCCCCTTTACTACCAATTACAAGGTGCCTTTCTTTTCTGCAACCCTGGATTCCCCATGCACTAGAGTATCACACTGCACAAATAACTGTTTTGATTAGTTTTAAAACACTAAATAAATTTTTATGCAGGAATCTACAATGGCCTTTTTGTGAGGCTGCAGAAAGCTGAGTGTCCCTGGTTTATTTTGATCACTATGTCTCACACCATTTGGAACTGGCAGTAAAGGACACCCTGATGAAGGAGTAAGCTTTTGACCAAGTGAAGGATCTGACGATAATCCTCTACTACCTGATGATGAGATCTGAGAAATTCAAGAGACACTTTGAAGAAATAGCAAAGACACAGGAATACCAGATATATAAGTTCCCAAAGATCCATGGAATATGCTTTGTAGGCCACCAAAGAAAGGGTGTTCACATCTTGTTGAATAACTGGATCACCCTTGCTCAGGCAATGAGAATTCCATTGGGCTCTATATCTTGGCAAACTAAATGCCAAGCTGAAAGGTATCCTGAAATAAACTGAGAAGTTTCTAGTTTCTTGCTACCAGCTGTCTGCTGTATGAGATCCTGAACAGTCTTCTCTCTGTCAATGAAGTTTGAGAGGTGAAAACTTCACGCTTTCAAAGTGTTACCAACCCTCGATTTGACAAAGATGAGAATGCAGGACCTACTTGAAGATGAAGACTCTGATTCCCTCATGATGAAAGCAGGGTACATTATCAATGACAAACAGGCTGAGGTCAGGCCATGGAAGAACAGCGGCCAACCTGTATTGATCAGGTTATTGTGAATCTCCTATATGGCCAGCATGTCAGGAATCCCCACAAGACATAGACCATCTCATGTTGCACTGTCAAGTCACTGCGATACTGGGGGGGATATGGTACAATCCACGAAGCGGGCAAGGCATTCATTGACTGGATCATGACTACAAATTTGGAGGTGTGAGAAACACCATACGCAACTACTACCATTAATGGCAACAAGATATCTTGTAATCTTCCCAAAGAGGGCCACATGAGAAGTGTAGAAAACAGGGAGTTCACATCAGCCATCTTGAAAAGAATGACTCATGTAGCACCTCATTGTAGTGGTACTATTACAACTAATACTGAGAAGTCAGACAAAAAGTGGTTCCAGCTATAATCCAGTGCCTTGATGAGCAATTCAGCTCCTTTGACAACAGTCTGTATAAAAATATGTTTTGGGTAAACCCAGCCAACTGGAGGAGTGATGTAGCATCTGAACTTAAGTCCCTGGAAGCTGCTGCTGACTGCTTTTTAAGTCCCTGGAAGCTGTTGCTGACTGCTTCTTAAGTCCCTGGAAGCTGTTGCTGACTGCTTCTCAACTCCACTGGAAGCTGCTGGTTAAGAAACAAGCATGATCAAGTGAGTATGGAAGAACTTGAATATTTTGTATAAGAGCTTCTACCAAGGTGTAGAGAACACAGACCTGTGGGAACAGATTCTACAGTACAGGCATAAGGAGTTTTCCAACCGATGTTTGCATGTGGAGGTTGTCATGGCAACTGATAAAAGTAACAGCACAGTTGAGTGTGGTTTCAGCATCCTGATGGCCATGTAGTCAGATTGCAGAATTTCATTGAGCCACATTGCAATGGAGGACCTCCTTGTAATCAAAACCAACCAACAAGTCCAGTTAGAGGCAGAACCTGAAGAAATAATTGAAGCTGTACTGAACAATTTTATGGCATCCAAGTTATGCAAGCTGCAGATGCAGGAATCCACCCAGGGCTGTGATACTGTTTAATAAAAAAATGAGGCATAGCTCTGCTAGAGACACAGCAGCTAGTGCTACCCAGCAAGACACCAAATCCAGTAGCCCTGAAAATGACACAGGTGGCTCAGAACCAGAGTTGGATTCTAAAGGTGACTCATGTGTGCTTGATGCCAGTGAGGATGAGGCCATCACTGATAATTCGGATTATTTAGATGGTTCATCATTTTAACTGATCTCAGCTTAAAGTTTAGGACAAAATATAAAATGACTCCAAATCTGTAAATGATTTTTTAAAATAGACTTGCAGCACAAAATAAATAGTTCCTGAACAGTCACAATATGTTAGAATTTCAGTTTTTTTACTCTTTGTGTATTTTGTTTAGAGAGGAGCAATTTGCTCTCCTTGGTGATTTATGTGGAAGAACTTCTAGCTGTCCTTGTATTTATTAAAATGCAGGACTGCTACATGTAAAAAAAGAAACTCCAATTACATTCATGAGCTTTAAAATAATGTATGTAATATTTTCAAAATGTTTTGCTAACAATTTATGAATCTAACATTAGAATAAAATACTAATTGAAAATGAAGAGGATAAAATATTTAACCTAAAATAACAAATGTTCAAAACATACATGCTTCATATTGGATTTATTGCTAGAAATAGTTGGAAAGTTTCTGCTATATCCATCACTATACACTGTGTGGTAGTTCCAGGCTATATCAATGTGTCTGTTTATATATTCTATATTGTTTACTGATTGAAGCACATTTCAATCATCAAGTTCTATTTATCATCACTTTTTTTAGGAGAAAAAATATCCTTTGCCATTGTAAGCTAAAGAGTTCTATCAGCCCAAACCTGGGATGATAGTTCCTATATAATGCCTAGTCACCACAAGGCAAGAATGTGACCATGCCACGGCAACCAGTTGCAAATCTAAAGAATAAGCCACAACAGTGATGAAATTTAGCTTAGTATTACTCAAATTTCAATTCCTGTACATGACATCAAACCAAGCCCAACACAAAAGTTTTAGCTGAATGACACGGCATTAAATATATAAAAGCTAAAATAAAAACAGATCACTAATATCAAGATTTTACTACAAAAATGTGTATGTAAATGCCACATGATGCAAAAAATGTATTTTAGAGTTAAGAAAAAATATTTTTTTTATATAGCACAATCTCTCCAAAAATCAATTAGAATCCTCTTCCTGTACATAAAAGAACATAGAAAACATACTGATGCCTCTTGACAATTTTTTGATAAGCACAATGAAAAATTTTGAAATAATTGAATAAGTCATTTGTATTAAAAAAAACAACAATTCCTATCTCCTTATGTAACTTCCAATATATTAGATAATTCAACAACCCTAAAACATGTATCCCAATGTCATGTTACACAAAATTATTATACAAAAGAATAATTAAAAAATACAACAGAGAAATAAAAACTTCTTCTTTAAACCTTTGAATAATGTTAACCTACTTTACCAATAATAAAAAAATCAAGACCATGAAATTTCTAATCAATGGCATTCCACAAAACACTTTCTAAACTTGAGTTAATTTTGTCAAATATTTTACTTTGTTTTTTTAATATTTCATTTTATATAATTTTATTTCAGTACTTTAAAAAATAACTACAATTATGTATAATCTTGATGAGCAGAGACTATTATTTTATTGATGGGGACCTATAAAACACCAATGTTTAATATAAATGTCATAGAAATAATTAAAATAAAACTTTCACTTTTGAACACCATTAATATGAAAAGTTTATATTTAAAATTCCTACTTTTGCATTACTATCTTTATGGGTCTAATCACCAGTAAGTTCAGCACTGCTTCCAATTTAAAATTGGCTAAAAATACATCTGTGTAATTTGACCTAAAAATATGAGAATATATTTCTGAGGGTATAACTCATAAAACAGACCAGTAGAATAGCCAACAATAGCAGGATTACTCTTACATACAATTAATCTCACACTATAAATATTTAACTTTCATTATTTAGCAAATCATGTAACACATATACATTTGTAACCAGGTGATTTAATCTTAATGTAATCCTCTTCTTCCTTGAACTGCAGTAAACACCTTTAGTGATATCTTGAAGATATAATATCATCATTAACCAGGAAAATGTCCTTATACATTATGAACTCAATACACTTTGTAAAGGTTATAAAGCAACCAATCTAACTTCACAACCACAAAGGTCAGCTTCAATGTATCCAAGTTACTAATGTACTAACCTTTGAAATGTTAAAGATACTTTTTACCACCAATTTTAAAATTATAGTACTCTCACAGAAAGCACGTAAGTCACAATCTTCACGATAATGGAATTCACAACTTACATTCAATATGAAGATCAATACTGCCAATAACAAGATGGCCTAGCAATGGGTTCACCACTATTACCAGTGTTTAATAACTTTTACAAGGTAATTTCAAAAATAAAACCCTGAAAAGAGCCACTTAAAACCCATAATTGGGTTCAGAATGTTGTCATTATATTTGTAATAAGGCCACATACTACAGACAAGATTCCAAAATTCACAAGTCAACACATAGTATTCAATGATATATTTATAATGCAAATTCAAATAGATAAATTCTGATTTCTAGACATTATAGCTACAAAAACATGAAACACATAAACCAAAGAAACTTAGGGACAGTGTAGACACAGATATAAGAGACTGCCTAGTCTTCATGATGAACACAATTTGTAATACAAAAGATACTAAGAGAAATGCATCACCACAACTTCTTTGAAAATGGATAGCCTGATTACTTAATATTTAAACACCACAAATAAGCTGGAATAAAATCACAGCCACATCATCCTATATCAAAGGCCACTCCACAAACATACAAGGATATGCAAGCAATGAAAAGCCAGAATAGTAAACTACAGCAATATGATTGCAATTAGTACATACCAAACAATCTATAGGCCTAAGAGAGAGGAAAAACATCATATAAACATTCTCTTTTAATGTGAATCTTAATACACTGGAGAAACAATAAGCTCAACAAAAGTTAACATTTTCTGACACTGAAAAACGTATTTCCGATAGAAACTTATCTCATCTAACCCACGGGTATCTCAACCTTGATTTACCTTCTAAGCATTGCTAAAATGTTTCAACAGTGCACCAGTCTTTTATACCCCTTCACTTTTGCACCATTTGCTGATCATGTGACTATCCTCCACCAATTATACTGTGCTACCAATCCTAGTGATAGGCCCAAACCACTGACAAATCAGTGGGAAGGAAGGGTAGAAAGTGGGTGAGAGCAGGCAAGTACCTACTGGAAATACATTTTCAGTGTTAGAAAATTTTAATTTCCGAAATGGTACTACCTCCCCTCACCCAAAGCTAGAATCCCACACTGCAAAAATGGAAGGGCAGTGAAGATGCAAAAGTAATCAAACAAGCAGAAAACAACTGCTTTGAAAGAACAGATGTGCCTCAATTATAAAAGGAGGCACACCTGAGGGGTATAGCATTACTTCTGGAAGAGATATGAATTTTGCACAGTAATGAACAAAGTAAGACACATAGAGTGGAACTTAATAGACAGGTACCATGTCATGTAATACAGATTCCACCTATAGACAAAAGAGAGTAGGTAAGATGTCCACATATGTAACAAGCATGAGTATGTGACACAATCATAGTCCATGAATAATGGCTCTTTATATATGACATGGTGATTAAACAATATAGATAAAGTATTCTACTTATGGCAGGAATTTCATCATCCACCACATTAAATCTCAAATTCATATGAACAAAGTGGAAACAGAAACATTTTTAAAACAAATGAGTAGAAGTAATGGAAATCAAACACAAAAAGTCAAAACTTGAAGTTGAAACTGATAAAAATTTGTAATGAAGCACAATCAGAATCTTGTAGTCATATTGGGAATGATTTAAAACACATGTCTATACACTAGAATGCCAATTGAGAAAGTGAGGATTGTGTTGCAATGGTAGAGGGAGCTACTTGCACTAGTACAGTTGGTGGAGGGTAGTCACATGATCAGCACATGTTGCTGTAATGGCATAAAAATGAAGGGGTATAAAAGACTGATGTGCTGTTGAAACATTCTAGCAATGCTTACAGGGGAAATCAAGTTTGAGATAGCTTTGGGTGAGAGGATGTAGTACAATTTCGGAAGTAAGAATTCCAGAATGTAAAAGACATACAAGACTACAATAATAATTTATATGCAATAAACCCTCACATTAGAGAAGACCATACATTAAAACTGAATGGTACAAAAATAATGGAACATCAGCAACATACAAGAGAGATAAAAGAAGTCTTCTACATCCATTCTACATTTTAATATTAGAATGGGTTGTCTTGCTAAAATGTATATCTAAGAATTTTATACAAAATAATTAATATGCTCATTGATTGCACTAGCTTATTTATCCATGCATTCCAAAATCCATATACTATAAAATTTGTGTTCCATTTTTCAGAGTTGCATTGAAATACATAACTATCATTTGTTTGCACAAAATGAATGGAATCTTGCCATTTTGTTGAGATAACTACTTTTAATCATGTAAACATGACTACATATAACTCCATGATCTTCAACTTGAATCTTACAGCTATTAAAATCCACATATCAGTAAGGATTTATGCTTTGCATTTTGTTCTATGAAAAATTACACTTGTGATTAATTTATTTCAAATTTTTAGATGCTAATAAGTTAAAATATGTATGGTTTTTGTCAATTTCATTGCAATTCAACCCAAAAGCTGTCAAATATATTGTTTACCGATTTAAAGGAGTTCCAATTTTGTGTTTTGAGTTTTTTGCATGTATGCATGAAGCAACTGTACATTGATCATGAATATTCATCAGTGGTATAAAAAAGATCCAGATTAAGACTAGATCTCATTCAAATCCCATGATAATTTATGTAACTCACCAGAAAAAAAAGGCTAATTAAGATTTAAAATTGACTTGTGTCTATTTTTATTTATAACTTGTAGAACTATTATTTTTATAAAAAGTTAATGTTTTTTAACAGATCCTGAAAAACTCGACTTTAGTTAATAACTTAAAATAAGATTATGTCAAGTTTAATTCATATAAATTGTAGAACTAGTTTCCATTAAAATATTTCCAAATTTCTTGATACTTAGATTTAGTTTTTCATTTGAATTCATATTTGTTAATAAGTAAATACTAAGTGGTGAGGTTTAGGTTGAAAAGATTGTGGAACTAGTTTCACAATCAATGTAAAACAAAATTATTGAAACTAAATTACAAAATAAGTAACATGATATCTTAAATTTTATATTCTGTATATTTAGTCATTAATCAATTTAAAAAACAAGCAAAAAAATTAAATGTTAAAAAAACTAACAAAGCAAAGTTAAACAGTTTAACACTGACACAATGGAAATCATTTCTCACTGTTATTATGCACTTTACAAAGAATAAAGACCATGTGTCTGAAATTACGTTATTATGCATATTAAAAGTCAAAACTTGTACCTGACTGCAGTATTAAGATTTCATTTTCATGTCTATAACTGAAACTCTTGGCATCTGGTCCTTCAACAAAAAGAATCAAGTTTTCACTGTGTTTTACAGTGACACCTTCCCAGCCTGTAAAAGCTTAAGATGTATGTTTCTGTACTATTACATCTCTTTTCTATTTTGTGTCCCATGAATGTAGAACAAGCCTTTTTTGTGTGCAATAGACTTACTTTGCAGTCATGATACATATTTGTACATTTATGGAGCCACTAAATTTTTTATATTTTCAGTCATATTTTGACAATTCCTCACACTTGCTACTCTGAAATGAACAAATAATTCTTCTCTTGTATGGCATTATACAACTTACAAGTTAATATTACATCCAATCTAACAGTAGCTCATACATCTATGTATATTCTTCCTAGAAGCACACAGAACAATGTTTCAAGCTTACTTAGGCAATACTAAATTAAGATACTATTATCATATTTCATCATTTTGAAACTATTTTATGTAATCATCTAGTGCCAGATTCATCAGTATAGTCATATAAGCAATGTTATGGTTTCAAAAGTATTTATAAAAAAATATTAAAACAAATTTTCACAAGTATAAACTGTAGAATCTTCATTCTTCTATACTGAGGAAGCATTGTGAGATAAAAGACAACTTTTGTGCCAGTTCTTTCAATTTCTATTGATATATTTGATGAAGCCTTCTTGTAACTCATTCTCACTGGAGGAACAGCCCAGACATAACAATAATTCCTCTAGCAGCATCAATTAAACTGCTAACAGGTAACAAAAAACAACCTCATAATGGTTGGAGTCGGCTTGAATGGGTAATGAAGAAAAACTTTAATATAAGTTTAACATAACAGCAAATGTACAACGTTTCGACAAGGTTTTGTCATCATGAGGTACAAGTAATTTACAGTGACCAGTCATTTACAATGGTCAGTGTAAATTACTTGTACCTCATGATGACAAAACCTTGTCGAAACGTTGTACATTTGCTGTTATGTTAAACTTATATTAAAGTTTTTCTTCATTCCCCATTCAAGCCGACTCCAAACATT
>NW_013667430.1:60452-66519 GCF_000517525.1 Limulus polyphemus
CCCATTCAAGCCATCTCCAACCATTATTAGTCTCAAAGTGGGTTCCTCGTCATCAAATTTAAAAACAACCTATAAAGCATCTTGAGCTTCTTTCATCATGAAAAACAAGTAAATCTATCATGTAGCTCATTTTCAAAACCAATCTAACACCAATATGAAATACCTTAAGTAGCTGTCAAGTAACACAACAACATACTCACTCCAGCAGCAGCCCAAGCGTCATCTTGAGTTCCTTTCACAGACACCACCAAAGCTGCAATCAAGAAAAGGAGAGTCCAAATTCCACAATAGGCAAGTTCCTGTGAATCCAAAAAAAATATGGGAAAAGTAAAAGCTACACAAAAAAACCTCTCCAGAAAAAAAAATCACATCTGAAAAGTTAAAATAACATATTAGAAAAACAACTTCAAATACATGGAAGCAAATGACAAAGAATATCATCACCAACAGACTAAATTCAAACTTACAAAATTTATGTCAAGTCTGAATCAGTCTCATGAAACATGTTTTCTATCTCATTGACACTATAAACTTGAGAAAGCATAAAAAAACTTTAAAATTAATTCAGGTACACAGTGTTCTAGAAACTATACTGCATATAACAGTTTAACAAACAAACTCCAGACACTTTGACAGACTACATTCACCTTCTTCAGTAGCAAGAATGAACATCTGGGTCTTGATAGACAAGGTTTTTTAGTTCTTTGAGCAATGTATAAAAGATCATCTGAAATCTAGTTCCAGTAATTCTTTATATATCTATAACAATTTTGACCAAGAATGTTACAGAACTGCAGTCAAAAAGAATTTCAGTATAATATGTAGTTCCAACAAAAATGTTTAAGAAATAAAGAAACTGTGTTCATCAACAAACTAAAATAAAAGTTCAATTTTAATTTATCTGCAATTTAAAATCATTCTGCAAATAAATTTGCAATTTTTGACTTAGTTTTTATATCAGTGAGTTATAAAAAAAACACCTAAAACAAGACTCACAGAAACAGAAACCACTTGTAACTTAAAATCCAGAAATGAACAGTCAGACAGTAGTTTCTTGATTCTCACACAATGAACATGAATAGACAACAGTAACATAACCCAACAACTGTATTTCAATCACATATATGAAAAATTAGGAAAATAACCAGTCATTTACCAGGCGAATCCATGGAATAAAGCGCATTTTCTCTATCACATGGAAAAGGTAGAATGCCAGAAGAATTAATGTTATCCAGAATCCTGTCATTGCCACAAAAGCAAACCAGCTGCTTGGTGAACAGGTGCTACATCTTGATACTTCCACACAGATAAATCCCAGAAGATCAAACACCTGATTAATAGTAACAGTTTTTCTTTCTTTCATACTGATATTGTAATTACATATTATGATTATTAATAAAAAACACAATTCAGTTTTTCATAATATTTAAACTGTTTCTTTAAAAGTTTTTAGCATATAATTTATAATTATAAGAAAGGTTATAAACATAATCAACATACACCATCACAAAGGATGTAAACAACATGTTTATTTTGAACCTCTGTAAGAAAATGCACACAAATGCATATTTAAGTAAAAGAGATGTATAAGTAGTGCATTTAAAAAAAATGTACAATGCACATAAACTTAAAATACAATATGATTTAAAAGTACAAACTTACTATCTAATTATATGTGATGGAAACTTGATAGCGTTTACAATACCAATCTAAAATCAATAAATTACAATTTCATGAAGAACAAAACTCGCATCATTTCCTTACTTCCTTAGAATTTATCTTAATACACTTATTCAATTTACATATACATTCAAAAAGTTATGTACATTGTTAAAATACTAGCTCATTAAAATCATACATATACATGGCTTTTAAATATTTTAATTTCATGTCAATGCTTAATTCTATGGTAAACATGTAGTTGTCCTACAATAGTTTGCTTAAAGCAATTTTTTGAAACTTTTTTAACAAACAAAATGTAGTTAACTCTGATATTGATTTACAAACTATTTTGTCTGAGTATGTTACCATTGTCTGGTGTAGTGATGAAATCCATACAAAAAATAGTTTTTCTATCAGAAACCAAGATGCACTTGGATGACAACTTATAAATTTGAATGCTGGTTCACAATTATGAGGCACATGACTATTCCATCACAAAAGTGAGGCAAAAGTGACTTAAGCTACTGTTACTTCAGATGCTCTATGTTAGAATCTAAATGAGGTCACTGACTGAGAACTGTGTAGCAAATTTGGACAAGTACAACAAGAGAAACTCACTAGGTTAGTGTTATCTGTAGATGTATTTGTAATAGCAGATGCCTGCCTCGTTGAAACAACAATTAATCATCATAAGACATATACAGCTGACAAGTAATTGATAAAACCACCATCACATAGGCTTTCTTAGAGCACTGAGATGTTGCTGGTGTTGAAATATTGTGGATGTTGAAAGATGAAGTAACAGAATTCTTGGATATCTCCAACAGTGGTGATGATCAGAGGTGAGTATATTCGATCACATATATTTATGAATCTATTTAGTCACAGACAGATAAATGTTTGGAGAAGCTGGAAGGCACCTACTGGCTTAAGAGTAGAGATGTAAAACAGAAAAAAACCTTGCACTGGGATTTGTGTTCCACAAACAGGCCTTACTAGAGCTCAAACTTTCATCTAAATTTGTATTATACCAAAAAATTGTACAATGAAATAATTACTAAAAAAATAATTAATGCAAGACAAACAGTATAATATAGTAATTTAATGGAAAACAATGCTAACAGAATAGTAAAAAAAGCACTAAGAAAAAAAAGAAATCTGCCTTAAGACATTTCTTTTAGTCATTGAGAAACATAGGTGCAGCAAATTTAAATTCCATTAGTTTCTTCAAATAATCCAATCAACACTCAAGACTTACATCAACAGTGAAGTCATTGAAGTCACACAAATAATTCTTTGGGTTGTGTGATAAGAAGATTGACTTAGTCAGTGAACTCTGAAAAATAAACTTCAACCATTCCTGGACCGTTAATGTTCCCTGTCACTCCATGTACAGGATTCTCCTCAGCTTTTTCAAGTGTATCAGTACTGATAAGCTTTCCTGTGTATCAATAGTCTAAAATACATGTCTGACACTCTTCTTTTGACAAGTAATTGCACTACCTTATAAGCTACTTATCATGTGTTAAGTACAAGCAAGTGTTGTTGTTTTCCTGCATAACAAAAATGGTGTACACCATTTACACGCATCTGGTACAGTAATACAAGAGAAGTGCAAATACTCAGCAATCTACATACACTGGTTCAAAGTATAACTATTTCTCAGACCTGAATTGATGTACTCCCTTCCATCATGTGTCTAGTCTGAAATATTACTTAATAAACCTAAATAACATGGTAATGTGGATTGCTGATCAGGCAGGTGACATTTGGATAACAATCATGACAGCCTATGTTGTGTGGACTAAGTCCTTGCATACTTTGCCTGTAATAAACTGTGATAACAATAATAATAGTAGCAGCAATAAATTAATAATAATAACTTCTAATAGTCTAACACAGATCAGGTCATGGTTCAAATTTACATCAGTAGACTGAACAATGATTTTCACACTGTGAGGAACATTGATAACAACACACTGATCATATTCATGAAATTAAATGAAATATAAACTTGAATCAATATTCTTTGTTATAGCTTAGGAAGATTGATAAGATGTTATTTAGTAATGGATGCACACTTTAGAGGTTGATCTAGTCTATATAATAGATCTAGACAAATATCATTGAGCTTTAGATCTACACTTGAGCAGAGATTCAAAACATATGAAAATCTTTCTTTATTAAACTCAGAAATTTACAGTAACAATTTTTATTGCATAATACTTTCTTCCTTGTCAAAATTTGGTATGAATGTAAGAGCAACATTGTGTATATATTATGGTTAGTAATGAAAACAAAGCTAAGCCACATACTTTCAGCCAGCATGCTTCCCATGTCATTTAGGTCAGTTGTAGAAAAAAATCCCTACATAGTATTTTAGCTTCCTGCCATACATAAGTAGAATGGATCTATTTCATTCATATTTTCCTTTGACTTTCCTTCCTTCCTTTTCTTTCTTCTGTTTACTTGTCCAAATTTCTGTAGATAATAACTGTAGACCCTAGTTTTTGTGTTTCCTGGTGTCCAACTACTGGCAACTTGAAATGGCTTATGAAAGTAAACCTAACTCTGCTTTTAGCACTCAAGAAGGCTTATAAGAATTTTGTTTCCATGTTATTTGGTCAGGTAAAGTCCCAGCCACTTTCTAGATACTGCTGGAGCTTACATTTAGAATATTGCATGAAAGAGAATTTTCACCTATGTGAATGACATTCTGGTGTTTACTATATTTTAGTCTGCTGCTGGGAACCTGATAACAGTGTTTCAGAACTTATAGTCAGTAGGTTTGAAAATGAAGCTGGGAAAGTATGTGCTTATGCATATGCCTGTATTGCATTTAATCATATTGTAGGTAGGATCAGTGTGTCCATGACACCTATGAAAACTGCAGTAAACAGTACCTAAGGAATTGACCCAGCTCATGACAAAAAGCAGAGTCCACAGCTTTCTAGACTTTCAGTTATATTATCAACATTTTTGAGGCCAACTTCTCCAATACAGCTGCATTGTTTCTGCTCTGAATAAGGATGATACACATTTTATGTGGGCTGAAGCCTGTGAAAAGGCATTTCAGTTGCTTAAATACATTTAAGTGTGGATTTCAATGTTAGCTTATCCCAGACAAAAACTGTTCATTCATTCTGGATACTAATTCCTGTAATAGAGGAATCAGAATGGCATTATCAGAAATACAGAAACGTATGGAGAGAATTAGTGAATATGCTAGAAGCAAATCAGCTATTTAACATTAGCCATTTTTCATGGTATAAGTTTTTTCACTTTTTTTGTTACTGAATATACCAGTCAAACACTAAGAGCTCCCGAATGCTGAAACTGCAAGACTGAGAAAGAACTGCTTGCAGTTTTAATATTTGCAAACATTACAGTCACTGCTTGTATTGCAGAAAATTCACCATTAATGTGCAATTGCCACTGAAATAGGTGGTCCATTTCAAAATCTTGGAAGGTATGATTGTATGTTTGATCACATTTTTGTGCAAGTACACATTTGGAATGCAGCATCATTCAAAACAGCAATTTATGAACACGTATAGATTATCTCACCAAATGATAAGAGCTTGTCCACTTGCTTCAAGTTTAGTTTCTTGGCACCATGCAGCTATAAAAGCCTTTGCAGCAGCAGTTATGATGAACACTGTAAGTAGTGATAATCTCAATGTAGATGGGCTCCAAACATAATACTACTCTAACAATACTGGCACCATGTAAAAACAGCTTTTTCTCAGCAAATTCAAACTTCTTGTATAACTTGTGTAAATTTACCAATGGCATTTTAAATTTGTATAGTTTATGATCTCAACTGAGACAAAATTGTAGAAATCCTTAAGAGATACAAATGCAACCAGTTTGAAAAAATAGTTGTGTGTGTGTGACTATTTGCTGAATTACAAGACATAATACGTCCACCATGGGGAATCAAACCCCTGATTTAGCCCTGTAAGTCTAGAAACTTAACACTGACCCACCAGATGACAAATTTAAAAGGGAATATTGAAAATGTATATATATGTATAGAAGGTGGAAAATATTTTATTATCTTTTTTAACAAACTACAATTGCTATGTACAGTGACAGTCTCCTTGTTACTTTAAACGATTTATAAAACTGGACAAAATGTATAACTCATTTGTAAAAATTATCACAGTACCTATTTAACATGTAAAAGATTGAAAAGTAACTTTTAAAAAATTAATAAAATAAACCTACAATAATGGTAGACAATGTAAGTTAATAATGCAAATATTAAAATTAAAACTAACAAAGAATACAGTGTATATAACACTACAGATTAGATTTCATTACATTGTTATGCCTCCAGTCGTTAGTTAATTTTCCGTAAATACGTTCCGACAAAACTTTAATGAATAAAACTGGTTTATTC
>NW_013667430.1:66863-122652 GCF_000517525.1 Limulus polyphemus
ATGTCCGTCACGTTGTTAGCATCATATATATGTCTCAGACTAAAATATATCTAGTAATCTCCCAATAATTCCCGAGGGTTCGAGAGAAGGAGTGGCGTGATACTAGTCACGTTACCTCGCTGACACAGCAATATCTTTCTAATAACTGGCTTTTTCTCTACACTTTGCAGTATATAAACATACCATATACTTTCTACTTTTATATTTATATATATAATGTTATTCTAAATTTGTTAGTTATTTTGGTTTGTGTACTTTTTGCATAACTTCTGGTCAAGAAAAACATTTATTTTTTGTTGTTCTCTTGAGTTAACATCTGGTCTGCCCAAGAAAGGATAGTTATTATACTGTATATTATGTATGAAGATCAACAGCAATGTCTTCCAATGATAGGTTAGGTGATGCCTCAAGGTTATGACCTCCATTATGTTTCAATAGGTCAGATATAAGTTGTCTTTGATACAGTAAAAGCAACTGTTCCACACTCAAATTTTCAATTTCCATAATGAACCCTCAATGCACTGGCACCCATGTGCAGAATACTTTAGCAATGATGGTCGTTGGGGCATAACAATAACAATGGATTTTCATTTGTGTACATGTGTGCACATACACCGTATATATATGCTCAATGACTACCATGCTTATCTGCTTCCGACATTGATATTTCATCAGATAATTTCACATTTCAAATCACCAATATGTCTCATCAAACAATGAAGAGAACTCAAAAGGACTTTGAGAAATATTTGAGAGAGGGGTGTTCCTGTGAACAAGGAAAAAGCCAATGGCTTATCAAATCTAGCCATCAAGACTGGAATACTGTAATCTCCAATTTTGCAGATGTCTGACGATATGAATTGCTGCAAGTCCTGGAGAACTGTGGACGGCCAAGTGCTTGCAAAGTCAATGGCTATTCGTGTTCTCAATAGACACAAAACCTCATTAAAATGCCAATTGTGAACATGGCAGGTTTCTTTGTTTTTCTCATGCAAACCTGTATTTGGAATGAAGATTCTGTATGGAATAACAAAAGTTATAATTTTTGTACACTAAAAATTTATTTCTCATAGGTACTTACCTCTTCTCAGATAAATAGCTATTCTCGTTAAGTGCTACTCTCTATATGCAAAAACGTTTTTACATATGCCACAAGCCTTCTATTTCCCCTCCATTGGAATGGACTGATTCCAATGCATCTCAAATGCAAATAATCACCCCTCCACCAATAAGAGTGGGATATACTCTCATGACACAAGTGACTCCCTCCATTCAATTCTACCAATTGCTGATTCCAATGTATCTCAAATGCAAATAATCACCCCTCCACCAATAAGAGTGGGACATACTCTTATGACACAAGTGACTCCCTCCATACAATTCTACCAACTGCTGATTCCAATGTATCTCAAATGCAAATAATCACCCCTCCACCAATAAGAGTGGGACATACTCTCATGACACAAGTGACTCCCTCTATTCAATTCTACCAAACTATAACTTTGAGTTGTGGCAGATGATGGAAGCACCAGTTTTCAGTGGGGAGGAAGGGTGGAAAGTGTGAAAGGGAAGTACCTATCGGAAATACATTTTCAGTATAGGAAAATTACAACTTCCAGTACGGTACATTACCTCCGCTCTCATAAATAGCTAGAATCCCACACTGAATAGGTTGAGGGACCAGTGTGAGAAAAAGAAAGAGACAGATTCTAAGATCTGATGTGGGGAACTGCACCATTTCTGAACCAGGTATACTCTTCACCCATCATAGAAAGATGTTGCATATATGGGCAGAAAACAGAGAAACACATCCAATTGGGAGAGAACTATGGCCATAAAGTGATATGAACCATGCAATATTTATCAAACTCAATCCCAGAAATGATAAAACTGGATAAAATGAAAAGGATGTGCCTCTAGGTGTAGATTGGCTACGGCACAATGGACTGTACACGGCAAGTCAAGTACATCCAAAACCCATGCTGCTGGGAACCAACATTCAAGCAGGAGTAGGATGAGGATCATACCTTTGGTAAGTCAACTACAATCCAAAACCCAGCCATAGGGGTAGGAAAAAGAATCATACCATCTTCTCCTCAAGTTCATGAGACCAGAGGGAATCTAGTACCCCCAACTCATGAACGGGACACATATGAATATGATAAATTGATAAATCAATCCGGGAACCCAACATCTGGTGTCAAAAAGATTGTCTACATAATGTAAACCATCTCTCTCTCAAAAGTGAAATAGACTGGAAACACCCCAAGTACATTAAAATCCTCAGAATAAGAAACATCGAGGAATAGCAGAAGGGAAAGAACCATAACAATCTCCTATTACCTACACCGGGACCCACACCACTGATGGAATATAAATGAGGGAGAAAATAGGCATCTGTAATATATTTGTGAAGACTTATGTTGATTAGTTCTACTCTAAATCCAAAACCCTCTACTCGGAATCAACATCCATGTGGGGGTATGATGAGGGATCCCAATCAAATGGGTGATGTCTCACCCCCATTCATTTTTATATTTCATATTAGAGGATATCACATCATTTACACCAGCAGAACACCACCACCCTACTCTCAACTGAATGGTTTTATACTCATTTCTACTTTTAGTTTGTATTTCATTAACCCATTCAGGAGGATGCCTTCACGGTCCACCACCCCAGTAGCTTGGAATTGGAAAGTGTAAGAACTCTCAAACTCTGTTAGAATAAAAGGAAGATAAAATGCAGTGGAGAGTCCAGAGGAATGACAACACCTGAGACAATGCAATGGGTGACCATAAAGCCCTATTTTTTAAAAGCAGACTGGAAAGCCAATGGAAAACAAAAGGAGCAAGAGACCACTCTGTTGGATAAATTTCATCTGGACAGGAATCTGATCCACGACAAGAGCAAAAGCATCTGGAAAATAACATGCAATGATAGGAACATCGAATGTGTGGGCCCAAAAAGAAGATCCCACTTGTGAATACAGAGGGATGCACAGTGGGTGTTGGACTGGTGATAAGCAACCAATGAAAAGAAGTCAGACTGGATCATTACCAGACAATTCTGGCCAGATGAAGAATATGAACCAAAACATGACCTACAGTGAGAAGCTCCATGATATTGATAGGATAAGACCTCTCAGCTGCACACCAAAAACCCATGAATCTTCTACTTGATCAACCCCCAACCACTGAAAGGATGCATCTATGGAAAAACGGATGAGAAGGAGGAAGCGGGACACCCAAAGACGTGAGACATATCTAAACACAAACGCCGATCAATGACAAGGGTAGGAAGAATGGTAATAAGAGCCAACAAAGGATCCCTGCAAAATTCCACTGGTCAAGAAAAGTCCAATAAAGAGCCTGCATGTGAGCCTGATCTAAGGGGATAAGAGCTACCATGGAAGATCACATTCCCAATAGTAATAGAACTTTGCAAGCTGTAATTGAACCGAAAACCCATCAAACAAAGTTGAAGAGGAGAAGAGTGGACCTGACTGAGATATGTGTAGAAAAATAAAAACACCCAAATGGACAAGATATTGGATAGGTCGCAGTAAGGACTTTTCAAACTTTATTAGCAGCCCATTATAGACTCCTCCAGGAGCAGCTGATAAGGGTAACAAGCAGACTCCTGTTCGGAATGAGCAAACAGTAGCCAGTCAACCAAAGAAAGAGAAAAATGCAACCCAAGAACATATAAGTGATGAACAAATGCTCTGAGCACCCGACAAAACATACAGGGCTGAAGTAACTCTGAAGAGCAGTGCATAAAACAGACAAACCACTACATGGAAAATAAACTGAAGAGAGGGTCGCAAGTAACAAAAGATCCAGATATGCAAATAATCATTCACAATATTCGTCTTTGTCATCAATAAACCTGCAGAAGAAGCCAATCTAAGGGTAACAAACGATTCCAAGGTAAAACGGGGCAGATTGAAAATTAGAATGAGTACAGGTTGCCAGTCTCCAGTTTGGCGCGAGGACAACAAACTGTCTGGAGAAAGATGATGAACAGAAAATCTTATACCTCCTCAGAATGACACTGGCTAGTGGCAGGATCCCAAGTCATGGGGAAGGAAAAGGGTACCTGGGACAAAGGAGGTAGGGAAAAAATAATAGGACAAGTCCCTCTGATAAAACCTAAAGAACCCATGAAGCTGGAGTGAAAGATCACCAAAGGGTAACAATATAATGAAGTCAAGCTCCCACTAGACCGGAACCCTCTGGTTATTCTCCAGTACTATTGGCAACATGTCCATCGCTCCAACTGTGAGAAACATGCAACCAAAGAGGAAAGGGTTGAGAGTGGATGCACAGATTATGCACGAGATTTCAAAGTCTCCAATACATATCACCAAAGAAAAAATACAGAAATCCCAAAAAGAAAGAGGTGGCATATGTAGCCAGGACAAGGTCACATCATGACCCAGAAAATTCCAAATATAGTGAAACCATGTGTGTAAAGCAAGAGCAGGAGACAATAAACAAGCCAACATGTAGATAATAAAGAATCACAGAAAAACAGGGAATTGGATAAAACTTAACATACCTGAGAAATCATGTAGAAAAATGCCATGTTAGGCCTAGCTGATTCTACAGGATTGGGGAAAACATGGCAAAATCTAGTGGTGTAAAAAGACCATCAAATCCTCATCTGCCCAAACAGGTTTGGCTTCTTCAGAAAGATTAATGGAGCAAGTTCAGGTGAAGGAGGTTAACTAATTTAACAATTAGTCTCATGGTGGATAATTGTACATAAATCCAACAACATGTCTCCTCCACCTGCAACCAGTGAAAATAGTGCTAGAGGTATAACACCCAAAGTGGGAACTTGAATCTCAGAATTCATTGTAGAAATATGTAAATGAAACAAAAGTGTTTGATGTAAAATATGAGTGTGAGAGAAAAAATAATAATGAAGAAATCCCACTTCAGAAATTAGACAATTAAAATCATGATTCAAATGAAGAGCACAAAAGAAAAAACATTTGAACACGAGTACTGCCAAACGAGAAATAATAGTTTCATATAATTGAATAGAGGGAGTCGCATGCTTTATGAGAGTGTGTCACTCTTAATGGTAGAAGGTTGACACATGATGATTTGTATAAGAGGCACTTTGGAATCAGTCAATTCCAATGGAGGGGAGATACAAGGCTTATGGCGTGCATAAAAATGTTTTTGCTTACAGAGGGCAGCACTGAACGAGAAGAGCTGTTTCTTATCGGAAGAAGTAGCAGATTCCAGCTATTTGAAAAAGGACCCCTTCACAACATGGAGTTACACTATGTAAGCTCCAACTACACCTACGTTAAAGCAAAATGCACCAGACAAACCTGTTTACAGGAATTACCTTACTTCTTGTATTTTACATGTTTTTTTTTCAGTCAGATTTAGATCCACAGACACAATAGTTATGATTAACCATTTTGAGTTTAGTCAATTCAGTAAAATCTAGCTGAAATAATATAAAACTCAGTAAAAATGGAAAAATCACAACAATAATCTTGCCCGAGTAATGGTACTGAAAAAAATGCCCCGATAATGGAAAGTGAACTACACAAAGGGTTCTCAATGAGCATGCACAAAAGTGTTTCTATTGTTTGTAAGAGCAATTGAAATGTCTAGTATTGTCAAACAAGCAAGTACACCTACTTGATTTTTGTTAGACTAGTTTGCCAATTCTTGTGAATGACAGTAAAATTGACTAAAGTTTAAAATAATAAAAATAACAACTTAAATAAATCAAAATTAAAATATTACAATGTGTTATTAATCCTTATTTAATTCTGATTGTAAATGAGTTGAAAAATAATAATTACACTACACTTATGTAATATAATTTTGTATGGTAGACATAGTGTGGTTGACATATTACATTTCCTTCTTTGCTTTCACTCACTAAATTAACTATGTCCATTCTCTTCATTTTATTCTCAGGAACTCAGTTATTCAGCAGACCTATTCTACTACTCTCAGGAATATTGGTTTAATCTGAATATATCTCAGAGTGAAAAGGAAGAAAAACGTTATTGTGAAGTTTTTAACTGGCATGTGTGTTGACCTTTACTCCTACTCATTTGGTATTAAGTTTAAGAAAGCTTTTTTATTATGAAAATGGTATTTTCAATAAATTAATGAGCTTACAACCAAGAGAAAGAGATGACCAGTGAAGAGAGATGCTGATTGAGAGAGTTGTCAAGTCTAAGAAAGGTCCTCTCCTGAACATTAGACTTTTGTTGATGCTGCAAAGATCCATGACTTTCAATTTGTTGCAGCCAAAAACTCAGTAAGAAGAGCAGCTGATAGCTGGTATACCGAAGAGGAAAGGTTGAGGAAAGCATGGATGATTAGAGTCATTGCAGCAGTGTGGCATCTGCCAAGGTTGAGACAGAATGGGAGAGCCTCTATAAGATATCTGACCTTCACTAGCCAGAATAATCCAACCACAGCTCTGGTCAAAACCATCTGAGAAGGATCAAGAAAGACAGGAACCGTGATTAGTAAACCACATTTACCAACAGGAGTCATCTCACCTGTTGATGAGATGGTGGATATCATATGGTTAAAAGAGTAAATTATGGGGCAGTTGTGAGCCTCTCTGAGTTGACAGGCATATTGCTGGAGTGACCATGAATCACAGAAGAACTTGAGGTCAGGCAGAACTGACAGCAACTTGTTGCTTTACCAAGATTGAGTTCCTAGTCGATAGGAGTGGCCAGAGCATTGGTAGATCTCATTGGGTATCAGGAACTCTGAGCAAAACCACCACTTGTTTTAGTCAAGACAAAATTCATTCTGCAAAAGGAGATAAACTAGATAAGAACACAGAGATGAATTTCAGATTATACCTATAAGGCTAATGCCTACAGACATAATGCTTAGTATAAGAAAGTTTGCATGACTGAATGTAATAGCTAGGAGTTTGAAAACTCAGTTTAGAAGTTGCAACTTGTATTTTCTGTGCTATTGAGTTAATTTCTGTGATAACAAACTCAGACATTTCACAAGAATCACTCACGTCATCTATCTGAGCAATGAAAGCTCTATGGAGTACACTATAAACTGTGACTTCTCAGGGGACAAAATAGTTTGGTGAATTTGATTAACAGAAACTGCTATCAATACTGACTTTGATTAGCAATTAGCAAATATTACTAAGGATCTTTTTACCATTCATCATTTTAACACAATATGGCAACTAAATCCAGTACTAAAAGTCTTAACTCTTTGTAAAGACATCCACTAATGAAAAAGAGGTAAATGGTATGTTTTTATTCTAACAAAACTTTTATTCAGCTTCAAACCCTAATATTTAATTGTACCATATATGACATTTCATGAACAACATAGTTCCTGGTATATCAAGTAAAACTGCAAGAAATACCAAACACCTCAGCTGTCACAAAATAATATAACAACCATTAACATGAGAAAGAAGTGACTTGAAAGTATTACAACTGAACAAGGTAGCCTCAAATCATTTTTCAAATTAATGTAGTTTATTTATTTCTTTTTTGGTGAGACCTCATCACTCTCTTTAAAATGTGGTCTCCTTGGTTTTTTGAAGAAGAAAATGTCTAGTGACTTTTCGGCAGTAATTACCCTTCTCACCACAGGCATGCTTTACTGTGCATGTCACAATGAGTTACATTCAAAATTTAACTAAATTACTTTTGTTTGTTCATGATATTAGAAAAACATGTAGGTTCAAGAAGTCTTGATAGAAATGAATAGAAACCCTATAATGGACCATTCCCAGTTTGCTCCTGAGGAAGAAAGGTCCACCTTTCAAAAGCACTCAGGTTATAGAGGTTTTATTCATTTCTACTTTTTGTTTGTTCATGTTATACCAATTAGTATAGCATAAAATCATCACTAATAATCCATATTTTGATTGCACAAGTTTTAACTTTATAATTTTATAAGGAATATTAAAAAGAGATCTTAAGTCTTCCCTAGTGTGAAAAATGTGGCATTTTTTCTCTAGGCATCCCCTCTTTATTTTATTTACTACCATTCCAAAAAGGAAGAAATTTAACGTAATTTATTCATTATAATGTTGTCATCGCTCAGTAAAAACATACTTTCATAGCCTTCAACTTTGTTTGGTTACAGAGCCATCAAATAGAAAATAACATTCCTCTTGCCACACAAACCTGTCACATCCTCTCTTTCAGGAGTTGTCAATAGTTCTCACTTATGTTTAATACTGTATGATTTATAACCAAAAGAAAGCCAAGACTTTCATCTATCAAGTATTATACTACATTGTTTTCTGTACAAAGAACTCTCAATTTCTCTTTTAGTACAAGCTTTGTTTAAACAGAAAATACACTGACTAGCTTGAATAAATTGATAACAGCTCTTGTTGCATAGTTAGAAAACCAGAAAAATTGCAACAGTTTTGGGACATTGTCTGATTTTTGTATGCTATTATTCTATGTTTTTTTGTCCATTATTTAATTAAATAAAAATTATTTAGTGCACTACTACCATTAGTATAAAAAAGTAGGGATAAGTGTCATCAATAGTTGACAACAAAAAACAAAAAAGTACCAGGTAAGTACTTTATTTCTTGTTTTTCTTTATTTATTATTGTAAAAGTAACTAAAATGTAAAAATAGGTAACTCTTTAGGTTAGTTCAGGTTAGATCAGGTAAAATAAATAATCATAATAATAATATAAAAATTTTTTCACAAGATACACATGCAAACAGTTCAGAGTAGCTTGTGGGTAATGTAATTCGATAGTGTAACATGAGTCACACATTCCTCAAGTGATTTAAAACTTATATTATAATGGCAAAAATAGTACTAGTAGTGTTCAAAGGTCAATAAAATAATAAAAGTTAAGTATAAATAGATGTATACTGTTACAAGTTTAAAGCTACTGAGGATAAACAAATGTAGTTTCATGTTACAACTTGAAGTCATTCTAGAAATAAAAATAGGTTAATTTAGATTTATTTTGATTGTTTCTTGGTGGTTATGAGGTAGGTCAAACTGATCAACTTGTATAGAGTTAGCATGGAGAACATAACAGATAAAATATAAAGTAAAAAATAGTGATATGGTCAGTCCTTGGGACTACATCCATAGTGAGAGAGTTTATAACGAGCTCAATGACAAAGTGTGAAAATACTGTATGTGCTATTTAGCAGGAATTTCCGAGGAATTAACATCAGCCTTGGTATATCAAACTGAAACATTATGGCATTTTCAATGTATTGTTGGAAGTCTCAAAGACAACATACAAAAGAAAGGAATGATTCACATGTTATGCTAAGCAAGAGAAAAGTGCAATGCGAACCTGGATATTTTTTCTCCTGCTTCTACACATGTAGTGACAGTTGTCTTTTCTGTCAGTGTATATTAATATATACTGTAGTATCAGTATGAATATTAATCCCCAGTTTAGCTAAATTCCATCACTTATAATTTATTCCACAATACCCAAAAAGAAAAACAGGTTGAGCATGATGGCTCATACATTGCAGCACATTATTATACTACAGCTATCAAAACATAACCCGCATGAGGTTACTAAGTAATTTGTGTAAGAGCTGGTGGCAATCTGTTTTAAGCTATTAGTGTGTGTGTGAGACCAAATAATGATATATGTACATGAAAATATAAATGGATATAAATGTGTAGTCTTACATGCATATATGAAGATTACATGAATTCATTCATGAGTGTTGTATAACACAAATGGATAAATAACTGAAAGAGCACAACTATTTAGCAACATGTAAATGGAAACAAAGGATTTGATTTGAATGTAGAGACCATATGGTATGTTAATAACTGTGGTTACTGACCTGTAATATGTTATTTATTATTTGTTTATAGTTACACACAAAGCTACAAAACTGGCTATCTGTGTTGTCCCCATTTTGGATATTGAAATCTGGTTTTTAGCATTATAAGTCTTCAGACTTACTGCTGTACCATTGGAAGGTGGTTTTATTTGAAGATAAAGTACACCATGTAGGGAAGTCTCTACAGAACTCTTAGGATAGATCATCACAGCCCAAGCTCTGGTTCAAACCACAGATGACTACCTAAGAAGAACTGGATATGCTGTTGGTGGATGACCTCTGTTATTTAGAGCTATTTCTCTGGCAGGTGAGACAGTGGGCACCGATGGGTATAAAACCACAAACCAGAATATGGTGAGTCTCTACCAGACGACGGACACCCTGTGACTTGAACAATGACTCTCAACAACACCTAGGGTCATGCAGAGCCGGATGATGAGTTGCCCCAAGTAAATTGTTGCCCTGGACCATGGAATGATTACACATCAGAGTGCCCTACATCTACAACATTGGTTGTATTTCAACCAGACTTTGGCTGAGATTCTGCATGAGAGAGACTTTAGCCATCACCACAAGTACTTGTGAGCAAGATTAAACAGGCTCTCACTGTTCAAGGTGTGCCAAAAGAAGATATGGACTGTTTCCTAGAGTGTTTCAGGTAAGAAACTGTCTGAATGGAATAAACTCAGAAACAGGTTGTTCAATGCACAGTTTATTTGAATAGGTAGTCATTCCATTGGTGCAAATTCTCCTTCAAACCTTATACTCATCCTGATGACTGTCTCCAGTTCTTTTTGCTACTCATCAACCTAGTGTTTGGACTGTCCAAACTCAATATCAGACCAACTGCATGGGAAAGCTTAGCTAGAAATGAAATCTGCATATAGGAGGAAAATACTAGTGGAAAAATTCATTAAAGGTTATCCCTCATGAAATCATTAGGTAACACCTGAGTGTCAGGTACATACTCACCTTTTCAAGAGAATTTCTGTTATGACCTAATATGAAGTAGTAACTTTGGGTTGATTAAAGGAAAAAGCCCACAGCCACAGCTGTTTTGGCTGTACATAGGATGAACTGACCTAATCAGTCACCTATAACAAATCAAGCTAGATCTGTACCAAAAGATAACCTACCATCTATGCATCCTGACACAGTGATGCAACCACACTCATTTCATGTGAATGGAGAAGCATTTTATGGCCACACAATGGTGTATATGTTGCAGAATATGCCAACAATGCCTTCATGTATATGTTATCCAGAACAAGTAAAGTGAGACATATGCTTTACTTGTATAATGATAGGGTACTGGTGAATACACTACCTCTACTTGCCAAGCAGCAAAGACAATGGAGCTATTGGGTTTACCTAACAGATACCAACCAACCCACAATGTTACTATACTTTGCCAAGCAGCAAAATAGGTATGTTTATCAGTACTAGATGTTGGTTAACAGGTCCAGAATAACTAGCAAAGTATGATGGATGCTAGGTCAAATCCTCTGGAAAACTGCAAAGCCCAAGTTGGGTTTGGCCACTGATATGGGGGTATACAGTGAACTGCTTGCACAAAGAGTTTGTTGGTCAGCCCAGCTCTATCATGGTGGAGGTTGGTATGCACCTGTTAAGAAAAAAGTGAGAGAGATTGACTTCCTGGTTGGTATAAGAGTTTTGAAAATCTTTGAAGCTATACAAGTGAAATCACTTCTCAGACAAGTGAATACCAATTTATTCTGGTGAATGCCAATAGGCTAGATGTAGTAGGAGAGGTAGATCAACAGCTTTGTTAGAGAATATGTGCCCAAAGAATAAAGGTAGTATTCTCTAGCCTTAGATCTGCAATTGTCATCCTCTGGATAGATGTGCTGCAGACATTTTCCATCAGACTTACATGTACAACAGGTGAGCTGATGCTCTGTGAATGTCATCCACTGCTGACCAGATTGAAGTCAGGAACAGTATAAAGCATGAGTGTATGTAATGGAAGGAATAACAATATCTCCTTATACATAAATGGTGATCTGTGATTTACTCCAGACAAAAGTCTAGCATGCTGTTACCCTATAAAGCAGTTACAGAAGACACATGTGAAATAAACTATTTATTGTCCAATAAGGGATGAAATCTCAGTGTTCTTTAGCAATTATGGGAGCTCAAATATCCAGCTGGAAGTTGGAATGGTTAGAGGCACAGAAAGCAAAGTGGAAGTGACCAAAGCTAGAGGTTAAGTTAGAGTATCATACTAGTAACACTTCTCTGAATTTTTTCAAACAGTTCATTAACCTATACAATTACTGTATAAAACTCTTTAGACTTATATTCAATATTTCTGTTGATAAAACCTAAAATCCTATTTGCCTTGCCACTAGAAATCAAAACACCAAGATCTTTTTCTTCTATAACAATGTGAAGGTTATTCCCATCAAAATTATACATTATACCCATAATTCAAATTGTGATATCCCATATGCATTACCTTGCACTTATTAAAATTAAAAGCCACCTGCCATTATTTGTCCAACTCACCAAATAATCTAAATCCTCTTGTAAAGGAGAAGCATCCTCCTCGCAGCCAGCAACACCCAAAACTTTAATGTAATCAGTAAATGTTAAGATTTTCCTAAACTGAAAATGTATTTCCAACAGATACCTTCTCTCACAAAAAACTTTCTCAACTTATACTGCCCTCTATTGGTGCCAATTTTTGCTTGCCACTAGCCTTAATACTCCCACTTATCTCTACATACTAACATGCAGATGATTATACATCAACCCTCCATCAATAGATGTGTGACACTAACCCTATCATAACCAGCACCCTCTAATCTTGCAGCTGTTAACCACTTCAAGATTGGTCAGATCATACTGCGGAGGATAGGTGGGAAATATGACAGGAGGTAAGTATTTATCTACAATACAGTTTTGGTTTTGGAAAAAGTTAACTTCTGATCTGATATCTTTCCTCCACCCACAAAATGCTAGAATTCCACATTGAACCAGTGGAGGGCTGGTGAGAAGATGATCCCCCTTTAGGAAGCACCCAAAGGAAAACCATGGGGTGTGAGAAGGAATTAAAAACAACATACCCATAAAAGACTACACCAATTCTGAGCCAGGTATACTCTCTGGCCTGTAATAATATGCTGCCAAAAAAGGGCAGAAACATGCAGGGACCCCAAGAAAAAATTACAGAAATAATGGGAGTGGCTAAGTTGTGACAGACTTAAAATACTCAACCTGGAATTGTAAATAAGATCCACAGTCCTCTACCTTTCACCTCCAAAATGGGTACTGGCAGAGATGAGGAACTTCCATACCAAGAATCCACCTCTGTATGTGTGCACCTCCAACACATAATCCATTTGGAACCAACATACGGCTAATGGTAGGAAGGTGGTGAGCCTAGTTGGGTGTTCCTCTCAGAGGCATTGGGAACGTTTTCATCCAGTCCATGGAAGGAGGAGAGTACCCAGCCTTACATTTATGAAAATTCATATATCTTATCCAGCTACAACCAACATCAAACTCACTGGGAAGTAACATTCAGTAGATGGTTGGAAGAAGGACTGCTATTTGGAGTTGTATCTCCAATCCAAAATTTGGTGGCATTGGGAGTTATACATCATGTCCATTGTAGGAAGAACATAATGTCATCTACACCAGCAGAATGCCACCACCCTATTCCCAACTGAGTGGTATCATGCACACTCAGGAGGAAAGGCCTCCAAGGTCCACCACCACAGCAGCTAGGAACTGGTAAGTGGCAAGGACTCACATTCTCCACTAGAAGGAGGAGAGAAAAATTGCACTGGAGAGTCTGAAGGACCACAGCATTGGAGACAGTGCAAGTGACCCCGAAACCCTATTTTGAAAAGCAGAGAGATCATGTTGACAGAATCAATCAACCAACACTTGTACATCAGGTCTGCAGTAGGAAAAGCCTCAATGCCATAGATCAGAGATGGGCAATAATCCCTGTCTACTTTACTTGTGTTAGTTCATGAGTGTATGGTCCAGGATGAACATATTTATGAAGCAAAAGGCAGTGAGGTATACCTACGAACAATCTTGCAAAACACTCTATCTCAATGATCTGTGTAACATGACCTTGTGACTTGTTCTATGGTATTTTAATGGCATCTGAATTGTACATTAGGTCTATGGCAGGAAGAGCCTCATTCTCACAGTCATCCAGCATGGTATATGATCACAGGTCATATACCATGGATTTAAGACTACATATACCTGGCCAGGAAACACTTGCCACAGAGCAAATATACAATAACGGTCCCATGCAAAGAAAAAGAAAGTGAATGGAATATTTACCACCCACAGATAAACAGTTACAGCATTGATAATGTCCCCCAAGAGAGGATGGAAATGTGCAGCCAAGAACATGGTAAGGTGATGGATCTGATAGGAAGAAAATATGAAAAAGCAACAATCATCAGGAGAAAGGGAAGAAAAACATCAGGCAAATTCAACTTGAATGGATAATGGGAAAAAAAGGTCACAGGAGAAGTGAGGATTTCACGGAAAAACAAATGGACTCAGAGAACATGGAAGGGAGCATTATGTGTCATATACATATGGAGAGCCCTGACTGAGCAAAGGAGGCAGATGAGAACAGAATGGGTATAAAGGTGGGAAAAGGAGTAAAGGGAAAAAGGTAGGAAGGTAGATGTACCTTCTCAAGCAGCCAAGTCTTGGGCATAAAGAAATGATCAGGAAGTAGGAGAACATAGGAACTAAGAAAACAAAAACATGGGGAATATTAACTGCGAATGTACCAGAACAACAATGTTCACACACCAACAAGAGCAGAAACAGGGACATCAAGGAAAAGTTATTTAAAGAACACGATGACAAAAGGTCCAATGGAGGATGGGAAAGGGAATGGAGAACCACACAGACATGCTTAACAGGAAGGGAAGCAGGACAGCAATGATGGAAAAAAATAGAAGGAATGAAACAACATGAATAAGATTGGAAACTGGATAACACAAGTTAAGTTGGTAAACTGAAAAGTGGCAGATAATGCCACCCTATAACCAACAACAGAGGAAACCAAAATGCCCTGTTAAAAAAGCCAAGGCAAAAGGACAGTAGGATGAGAAGTATGAAAACCCATTAGGACAGACCAAAAGTGGTATGTGTACCATGTACATTGGTAAACCATGGTGGAAGAATGAAATGGACAGAAAATGGAGGAAGCTACACACAAAAGTCCAGCCCTTTAGGCGAGGGACCAGACAAAACTGCATATGAAGATGGAGTGCAGGTATGGACAGATGATGCACACTGGAGAAGTGTCAGAGATAAAAGAAGAGAAAGGGAGGCAACACCAGAAACTGGCAAAGCAATGGAAAACACATCTAAGCCAGCCAATACACAGAGTTGTCTAAAGTATAGCATGGACACTTGGGAGGAGACAAGTAGGAACATATGCATAAATGTACCAACTCAACCAATCCTGACTGAGAGCATCGACTGCTCCTGCCAGAGGAGGAGGAACAGAAGACCAAAATTTGGAAAGTGGTGTATTGATGAGAGTGGCAAAAGCATCCAAATCTGGGACACCCCACAGAGCACACAAAACCCCAAAAAATGGGTATATCTGAAGACCACTCCATAGGGAGAATCCTGTTGGGGTGGGATAACCAATCTGTAACTAGATTCAGGGTACTTCGATTATGACTTGCCAACAAAGTGATGTGACAGCAGTGGGCCCAACACAGAAGATCCTATGTTTGAAAACAGATGTCTCTCAATCGAGTGTCCCTTGCCTGGTGATGTACGAGACTACCATAGAAATGTAACAGTGGACTATCAGTATCCAGCCCCAAAGAGACACAGGAAATGAAAGAAAGCCTGATGAACAGCAAGAAGTTCCAAGATATTGATATGGAGAGAGTACTTGCAAGAGACCATTGTCTTGAAACCTTCTGAGTGTCAAAAAACATCCACCCCCTGATACAACCAACAGCCAAAGTCAGTCTCTAAGGGAAGGAAAAGAGGGGTATCTAAGGGATCCGAAACAAGGCTCCATTGGTCTATCAAAGTCTACTGACGATGATACATGAGGTCACAACCACAAGGAATGAGGGCTTCGAGAAAAGCCCATATCCCCAAAATAGAGAGAACTTCTTTCACAGTAAGAGAAGGAGAGGATGAGATGGTGCATATGAAACAATCCATAGCATGCAACTGAAAAAGAGTAGGTACATCAATGGAGAAGAGAATTAAAAAACATCCTGAAATGAACCAAACATTGTGAAGATTTGAAGAAAGACTAGTCCACTGTGACAAGCCAACCTACCATGACAGTGTCCTGGAGAAGAAACTGAGGATGTAGAACTGTGTCATCTTGTGAGGAGACAAGAAGCAGCCATACGTCCATAGAATGGTGGAAAAAAAATCTTGGAATGAATCAGGCAGGCAAAAAAATGGGAGGGAAGAAAATGGTGAAGATGAATGGAAGTAGAGGACAAGACTTACTGAAACAACTGTCAAAACCCATTGATTGACCACCAATGACCTTCAACTGTGGGCCAACTGAAGAAGTCTGGCCCCCACCAGCCCTGACCTTAGAAGGGTATTCAGAATAGACAGATATGGAAAAAAAGGTAATTGAATTATCAGGTCCGATCCACACTAAGGGAGAAGTGACACCAAATGCCGTGAATCAAAATAAAGGAAATTGGAATGATGATAATCAAAAGCATAATTGTCCACATTACATAACTGTTACTCAAAATGACCCACATGAACCCCAATATCCAGAGAAGAAGGAAACACTAAATAATAACCCATAAGCTAGTCCCCGAGAAGGGCAGGGGCAGAACACAGGAAACAGAAGTTAAGAACAGAACATAATATACCTGAATAATCAAATCCACCAAAGGGGTAAGAGGTCTGGAGAAGTCTCCTGAAACAACACACAACTGAGAGTCACATTTAGGAGGGGGAAAAAGACTGCCCAAATCCAATACTTCCCAATCATTAAAAACAGTGATAGGACAATCATCATTTCGTTTTGATTGTTGCATGAAATTGGTCGACTTTCAACATATCAGAGCATCACTTCATGCGCTGAAAATCGTGGTTCTGACGCATTGGACATGGTGGGTAATTCTGCTGCAGCAGTTGTAATCACCTAAAACTGCAAGTGCATAACTCACAAAATTGAAAGAGAAGGTTAATAAAATAATTCGTAACTCTTCACAAAAGAAAATTAAAATAGTTAAGAACAGTGTAATTAAAGCAGAACAAATAAAAAAGTAAAAACTTGTGGATAAGTGAATCAGACTGTGAGCAAAAACACATCTATACAAAAAATACTAACAATCGAGAAGTGGTTAACAGCTGCAAGATTAGAGAGGGCGCTATTGATAGAGGGTTGCTGCATAATCATTTGCATGTTAGTATATGCAGAGATAAGTGACTAACTAGTTATTGATGTAAATCAAAAAGAGCAAAGGTCCTAATACTGAGCCATGGGGTACTCTATTAATGGCATGAATTCAGTTTGTCTCAGCTGTTTTTTTTATCATTTAGCCAACCTATTCTACACATATCGACAGATAATTTTAACAAGCCTTTTATGTGGCACCTTATCAAATGCCTTCTGAAAATCCAGATACACCACACTCACATCCATTCTCTCATCTTCATAAGCAGTCTCCTCTTCAAAGGAAGTCAAAAGATTAGTAAAGCAAGATTTTCTCCTAGTTAAACCCTGCTGACAAAATTTTAAACTTTGTTAAATGACTTGGCAAAGCATGTTTTATCAGACTTTCAAAACTTTTCTCATCACTGATGTAAGACTAACAGGCCTATAACTACTGGGACAATTTTTATCACATTCCTTGAAAAGAGGAGTAATATTAGCCAACTTCCAATCTTCTGACACTTGCCCACTATTCAAAGACTTAGAAAAATAGTAGAAAGTAGCTCACATATCCAATCCTTAACCTCTTTCAAAACCACTGTGTAAATATTATATGGCCTAGGGACTTCCCCTTAATATATTTGAAGAAATCCTTTCTATTAATTTTTACATTTTCAGCCAACTATTTTTTAAATATTTAAATAACTTCCTAATTTTCCATTTGACCAACTCTCTTGATCTTCTATACTCCTCCAAATCTCCCATCATTTCAAGTCAATTTAAGCATCTTATATTTATAATGCTTTTCTTTAATTTTATTGTTTATACACTTTGTGAGCAAACCTGGCTGTTTTTGCTTGCAGCCACCCTTTTTTCCCCATAAGGAAAATATCCAACTTGGATATTTAAGAATTTAGTTATAAAATTTGATTAGTATCTCCAACTAATTCAGTTGCCCAATTCACAGCAGATAATTCTTTTCTCATTCTCTTCAAAATCACTTTTTTGAAATTTGAGCCAAAATCTCATTATTCCTTATCTCCATATGCAAAAAAACATAAAACCTAACTGAGTAATGATCACTTGTACCAGATATTCCCCAATCTCTACCCTATCAACCATTTCTTATTATTAGTTATCAATAAATCTAAGATGAAGATGGAATACATATATTCTGAAATGTTCAATAAGTATGATGTTATTCATCACTTCCTTGGTTTGTAGTGTGAATCATTAGATCAAAACTATTTGAAAACAGTAGGTACATTTTTTTAAATAAAAAACAAAACAAGTGATCATGTAATGATTTCATTTTATAAAGACTGCATCCCATAGTCAACAAATACCCCAGTTTTCAAAATATAAAAATATTTCTTCATGAACACCAGCAAAAACAATGGGCTCACAATCAGTTAATATGGTGATGATTCTCTACTAACTCCACATCTTTTACTTAATTTATGTATTCTTTACTTGCATTAAGCAAATACAGAACATGCCTTGTTTTATATTTCAATGTGATACAAACTAATCACTGTGGTTTTCACTAAGTGTACTGTATCTCAACATTTTACACCAAAATTCATAATACAAATGAAAAAGTGTACACAATTAAATATACATAAAGCAGTTCAAATATATAACAGAAAACATGCACACACATGCATCCATATATATATTTATTTAATCAAGACATATATACAGTACATGACATCATTTTTTAATAGCTGGCTTGGTTCAAACAGCAACTGACATCAGCATCAGTCATGCTTTCCCTGTGTGCCAAACATGTTAAGCACCAGATGCCACTTAAATAGTTAGATGTATTACAACCCAAATGATACCACTAAAGTAAAAGTTATCACTGATAGTAATAAGTATAAACGTCTATCCATATCACATTTCATGTTGTCAACTGGAAACTTAATGCACAAACACACAAAGCATGACACCGAAATTACTTTTACCATCATAATCTAACAATTAGCATGAATCAAAACGTTTATCCTGGCACTACTGCCATCTATACCTTTTAAAGATTAAAACATAACTCAGATAAAAAATCAAGGAAAATTATATACATTTCATCTGATTTGTACAGTCTTTGTTATAGCACAGCTTCCTTATTAAGTTCCAGACAGACTGGTATATATCAACTAGATATTGCATAATGATACAAAGTCTTGTCAATGTAAGTGCAAGTTTCCTAGTTACTAGCATAGTTTATACCAACTAATGTTCACCAAGAACTGTAAAGTCTTTTCAGCATACACATATTTGTTTGTCAGGATTTTCAGTCATCATCAGTAGTTTAACCAACTGTTAATCTTAGTATTTTATCTAACAACCTCTGCTGATTGTTCTAGCTGTGTATCTAGTAAGTTTCACATTGTCTGCTCCAAAGAAATTCCCTTACTATTGATCTAGATAGATCAAGTGATTATCACAAGATGTCTGGCCTTCAATTATTGCTCAATAGCTTGGAAATTATGGGTTGAAATTACCATTCAACTGTTGATTTTGCAACCAACTGTCCTAACTTTATAACAATAATTCTACTTGACAGCTTGGAAAATAAGGAATGCCACCTCCTTTCACGCACTGATTTTTCAATCCACTGACTATCCTAATTGCAGTTAATCCAAGTTGCAATGATTATGTTATTGATGGTGTCTCTGCTGACTGCTCCTCTACTGCTGTTGTCTTAGATATAAGAAATGGCTCAGTTTGACTGATTATATAACACAGCTTGCTCAACCTGTATGGTACATATACTGTATAAGTGCTACCGTATATACTCTGTGTTTTATTAGCTTTGTGTTTTTCATTTTTGAAAGTTAGTTTTTCAGTGAATTTTATTAATTTTATGTTTGCATAATGTGTGTGTGTATGTATGCATCATTCACTAACTAATTCAAATATTGGGAAGAAAAGTGCAGATTAAAAAAGTTGACTGTGAGGCCTGTCACAAGAATTTCAACTCTGGTTCAAAGATGTAAGTACTACATTTACAGTTCTGTATGGGATATATGCAACAAAATTTAAGACTTTCTGTATATGATTTTATGTAACTTTTTTCTAATTATTTGTTCTAATTATTTTTGCAGTAAATTATGATACCTACAATTTGAGCACTTTTGAGGACTCCTGGTATTGTATGTAAGTAGCTACGGTCAAAGTGGATACCACTCTTGGCTTTTGTAGCAGCAGCAGACACAGCTGCATTAGTTACATGACTGGTAGGGAAGTCTTGAGATTCCATAATGAAGTTCAGTTGCTGCTTTGTTCCTACAACTTGCTGTTTGCCTTGGTTTTTACTTACATACTGTGAAATATAAAACATTCATTTCATAAACTTTTATGCATTTTTTAACAAACAAACAAGATACAAAACTACGTGGCACCAAAGTATAATGTAACTTTATCTGATAACTTTTGAATGTAGCAAGATTAAATATTGTTTTATACATATAACAGAAATGGAAAAACAATATATACTAGTAACACAAACCAACAAAAATGTTACTTATTACATAACAAACTAGAAAAAGGAGAATCACAGTAACAAATGTAACCTATTTAATTCAGTGTACAAATGTACAAATTCTATCATCAGATATATATAACAATGTACAATGATATATACAATCTACATAATATATACAACTAAAAGTGTTGTTTCTCACAATAATCAGAATAGATAAAATACATAGAAACAAGCTAATAGTTAGTGAAATATAATGTATATATTCAAAAGGATTACTAAAATAAAATGGAGTTTCATTTTATATGCATATAAAATGGTTGTTTCTTTGAAATAAAAATAGAAGAAAAAAACTAAGATAACCATTTCTTGAAGTTTGGGTATTCAATCAATATCAGTAAACTTTATGAGTACTTCATTAATAGGTAAACCCAAGGTGACATATCAATGGAAATAGAATACTTACTTTTCCCTATTAAGAGAAGATTGTTCATGAAGTATTGTAGCAATCTGAATATCAAACTACATTGCTCCTGATCCTCACTGTGGTCTGTAACTAATGTTATAATCTCTGTCCCTTTTATTGCAAGTAACTTGACCTACAATAATTTGTAAATGTAGATTACATCTAAAGTTGACCCATTCCAATAAAGTTACATTACAGGAATTTTGGATGCAAAGTTCTCTTACTCTACAATTAAGATTATAAAAGTATTCAAAATTACAAAGCACAATACTTTAGCATTTCAAAGATATGGGATATCTTTAGTAAAAAACTGATGTGTATAGCAATGGAAACCATGATTCCTGTAGGAAAAAAAAAATCCAAGACTAACTACCAATCACATCGTTGAAGGTACTAGAGAATATTAAACAGCTTATCTACAGATGCATCCCATGATCAATGCAGTTCATTGCACCTAAACGAGGAAATATCTTTGAATTTGCAAACAAGATAATTCACATTGATATAGGTATACAAAAGCAATAAAAGATCCTTAAACATACTTTTCCCAAACCACACAGCTGAACCGAATCCTACAGTCAAAAGCTGTACAAATAGTGCTGGGATTAAGCATATGTCTATTTAAATGTTCACTAAAGTCTGGGAATTTACTATCCTCTTGCCAGTGATACATTTACAAAATGACCTGTTGTGAAAATATTTTCCAATATATTTATTGCTTTTGCAGCATACAGCTATAATGATAAGGTGAATATCAAGAAAGTCAAGAAAAATACCAAGGTGAACTCTACATAGATGCCAATAAGACAAAGCATCCAACCACTCATGCAAATCAACATGCCATTTCAGCCAAAGATGCAAGTAGAACCATAAATTTGTGCTATGTCATTCACAGATGTTTCACGTTGATTTGGTGTATTGTAGGAGCTCAGAAGTCATTGTTTAAGTAAGATAATTAACTTTATGGACATTGTGAAAGATGAAAAGAGATAGGCGAGAACATTGGCTTTAGCGTATTTTGAAACAGCCTCTTGAAGTAAAAATTGCATTGTAGAGTAAGTCCTTAACCAGGGCCATCACATAAAACACCAATAATGGTGAAAGAAGAAGTTTAAAATCTACACACCATATTCCCATATCATTACAAGATAATACCAGCCACATATCCAACTCAACATGACAGTTCTTCTTTAACTTACTAGTATAAATAGTTATTTATGGTATAACATTCTCTTATCTATACAGATAAAAGAAGCATGCCTTTATGCTTGAAACTACCATATGTTTGTAGTATAAAAGGATATAATAAGTTTCTTTTCCTTTCAGCTTGTATACGTGAAAATTTCTTATTCACCTACAATTTTCCAAATGTTCACCCTTGCAGCTGCTGAATATAGTATTCTATTCTATCCTTGAAGTTAGACACAGGTGTACAGAAAGTACAAATAATTAAGGGTCAACACACTGATTTGTGAGCTTATAATCCCAACACTGATTCCTGTATGACACCATGTATGTTGCCAATCATGGCAGCACAACCTCAGCCCTATCAACTGTCACCTGTGGCCAGCTGAAGGAAATTGGTAGACTGACTGACACTCATAGCTTTCTTGCTACCAAGAAAGATACTAGCACTGAAGATTGAAGTGGGAGATTTGTAGTACAGAGGTGATCTTCTCTGTCATAGGAAGCATGCTGATAATACTATCCTGCAGCAGGAATCCCAAGGAACCAGAAAAACACTATACCTGTGAATTCATGGGTGTCTCAACCATACGTTTCTGAGATGCTCCTGGAGAAGCTTTGTATTTATAGCCCCAGGTCACTAAAGATGAGGTAAAGAAAATCTCTCCCACAGTTTTCAAGAGCACAGGTAAGGAAAACCCGAATTGTTTCTTGCAACATTATAACAAATTAACTGACGAAGATGGCTGGACTCAAATGTTTTTATCAAGCACTTAGATAGTGAGGAAGATGCTGGTAGTACTTATTTGTCCAAGGGGAGTTAGGTGAAATAACACCAGGTAAGGTGCCATGTAATGGTTTCAATGGTCAGCCAAGTTGCTAACCTCCTAAGAAGTTGTGTTCACTCCTTTCAAAGCTATCAAGTATTTATGCACTATATCATGTGATAACCAGTTGACTATTACAAAATTAAGACAGTTTATTGATCACAAGACCAACAGAACCAAAGGGGCATGTAACCCTTACTTTCTAAGCTGTCAAGCAGTTTCATTGAGAAATGTCTTTGCATCATTGTGATGGTTGCTTAATCATTGTACTATTAGCATAGCTGATTATTGTTAACTTCTGATCAAAGATATACCTAATAATGAACACAGCTAATTAAAATAATATAGTACTTTGTCAGAATTTAAAATAAAATATGTATATATAATTTTCCTTTTTGCCAATTGTCATTTAAAGGCTTTGGATGCAATGAAGTTGGACAATGTCACTATCGCCAATGACACCATGCAATGTCAGGGCTAAACCCTGAGAAAATGAGTTTAAAATGGTACCTTGATAAAAGAGTTAGCACAAAGGAACACATATAAAGTGCAATAAACTTAAAATAAGACCCAAAACTCGAGCAGTTTCAAATAGTTGACTATTCTTTGTTTTCCTGAAGAAGAATAGTCAACTATTTGAAAGCGCTCGAGTTTTGGGTCTTATTTTAAGTTGAAAATGGTACCATCATTCAGAGTCATAATGATGGCACATCTGTAAAATGTGGGCTATTGTGACTTGAGTGTCACAAAGGCCACACATCGATGGATCACTCCCAGATAAGAGAAAATGATGAGTTAAAACTGTGACTAATGCATAGCCTAGCCAGGACAACTTCCTCCTTCAGACCCTCACAGAAACAAGATGGCCAAAGAAGGTTTGTTCTGGAAGAGCTTGCTATGACATTGCTCATTCCAAGTCAACTCCCAAGCAGACGGACTTGACTGCAATGTCAACGAGCTTATTCCCACAAATACCAAAATAGCCAGGAATCCAGAAAAACTGGATACTAATGGAAAATAGAGAAAAATGGGCAGCTGTTGTTGAATATTAACGAAAACAGGGTGAGAACCAATGTTAAGCGATTCCAGGGCCAATAGAGAGCTAAGAGAGTCATTGTAAATTGAATTAATTACATGTTAACATATTTAAAAACACAAACGTTAACAATATTTGCAACTAAGTTTATGAAAATATTGTTAAAAACACAACAAAATGTGCACTTTTTATAACTGTAACAATAATGAGTAAATGCAAAAAAATAAAATAATAAAAAACATAATAGTACAATCAGTGTACTGCAGAGCTTCTACATGATCTAGGTCAAGGTAAATGGCATGCAACTAGGCACAAACACAGAAACAGTAGAGGAAATCCTGTGAGCAACTACTCAGCCACAGCAAACCATGGCAGAGCCTATAGAGTCACCTGATTTCAAACCATCTGTGTAAACGGGAATAGAAGGATGATTTGAAAGACGTTCAGTAAATAGAAAATGATACTTCCAATTGGGAGTATCTGCCTTCCTCAGATGATTCAAGAAAAGGTCACATCTGGGGATAGTTAATAAGCCATGGTAGAATGGGCTGATCATTGGGGACAGCAATGCCTTCTAATGCCAGACCCAATTCATAGAGTTCTGCCTGGATATGAAGGCCAAAAGAAGGAATTGCAGACCATCTATTTTGAAAGAGCATGGCCCACTGAAGAAAAAAAGACACAATCCCAGGTGGGATGCTGTGGTGAGGATTGAAGCTTGGTAATACACTGAAGAGAAAGTTGTGAATGGTGGAGGTGAAGAGGAGGTTTGTGGGACTCTGTGTACAAACTCTGGACTGGAGAAATGCAGAAGGCCCCCACGAAGAGTCGAAGCCCCAGATGGTGAATGGAGTCCAGCACCTTGAAGGCTAAGGTCCTGGCAGAACCAGAAACCCATAGTCTAGTTTGGATTGAATGAAGGCACAATAGATCTTGAACACAGAACATCGATCCACCCCAAGAGGTGGAAGAGAGGGCATGGAGGATGTTCAGTGCCCTTGTAAACTTGACAAGTAGCTGCTTTATGTGTGGGATGAAAGTAAGCTTATGGTAAAAGATAAGCCCCAAGAACTTTGCCTCAGAACCAAAAGAAGAACAACATCATCAAGACAGATCTCGGAATTGAGATGTAGGCCCCACTGGTGAAAAACATGTATGCATACGGTTTGGAAAAATACAAGGTAAAACCGTTTGCTGTGGTCCACTTAAACAAGCAACTGAGGGCAGTCTGAAGCTGCCACTCAACAAACCTCATGTTTAACGACAGACACAAGATGTGGAAGTTGTCAACACAGAGCCCGTTTGCAACAGTAAGAGAAAGTTGTGTAGTGGTAGCATTAATCTTGATACTGAAGAGTGTGACACTCAAGACAACCCTGGGGGACTCCAAGTTCCTGTGTAAAAGAACGGGAAACAGTCGAACCTACACGAACTTGGAATCACCTGTCCAATAAAAAGTTCTGAATAAAAATGGGTACATGGCCATGCAACCCATATGAGCAGAGGTCTCACAAAATGCTGTACCTCCACTTAGTGCCATAAGCCTTCACAAGATCAAAGAAAACAGAGACAAGATGTTTTCTCTTGAGGAAGGCATCCCTGATTGAGGTTTCAAGTCAAATCAGGTGGTCCACAGTGAAGCACTGTTGATGGAACCCACGCTGGGTAGGCAAGAAGAGGTTGTTTGATTCGAGGATCTAAACAAGACAAGCATTAACCATCCTCTCTAAGACCTTACAGAGACAGCTTACCAAAGCAATTGGACAATGATTAGGAGGAATCTTGGGATCCTTCCCAGGCTTAGAGAAAGGGGTGACAATAGCCTGACACTAAGCATCGGGAAAAACATTCTTCTGCCAGATTCAGTTAAAAACAACCATAAGAATAGCAAGAGAGGCAGGAGAGAGATGGTATAGCATCTCAGAGTGAACATCATCAGGTCCAATGGACTTGCTGCCAGACCAATGAAGAGCAAGTTTGAGTTCCACCAGTGAAAGAGGGCAATTATAGTCATACAGATGATTGGCTCAAAAGGATAGAGTTGAATACTCTGCCCGAGGCTTGATGGTCAAGAAGGTGGGGGAAGAAACAGAAGTGCTGGATGCATGAGAAAACTCTCACTAAAAGTATCACTGATGTTCTATACATCAGCAGCTTTCTGGCCATTGGATATGGGAAGAATACCTCTAATTAACCTTCCAAATCTGGTTCTATATGACTTTGGAACTGGCCACAGAAGAGATGCTAGTTATGAACTTAATCAAAGATTCCTTTTCACTTTGACATCTGACCTGCCCAAGCATGGGCACGGGCCCTTTAAAAAGTGATGCGGTGGGAAGGAGTGGGATACCTGCAAAAAATATCCCAGGCCTGTTTCTGAACCTTCTGTGCCTGCTGGCAGGCTGGAGACCACCATAGACGAAGATACTGTGGGAAACGTGTCGAGGTTTTAGGTATGAACAGCTGCTTAAATGAAGCAATCAGTTACTGCTTCCACACAGTCGTTAATAGAAGAAAGACTAACAACAGCAGGATCAAGTTCCGAGAGAAGTGAAAGAGAGCCAATCAGCCTGAACCAACTTCCACTGTGGGACTCAGGTAAAGTGACATCAACCATGGCCAATCTCTCTCAAAATGATAGGAAAATGATCACTGCCCCATGGGTCACTGTCAACCTTCCAAGAAAAGCGAGGGAAAAGTGAATGAGAGGAGATAGATAGATCACTGGCAGTAAAAGAATAACTAGGTGCATGAAAATAAGTAAAAGAACCTATATTGAAGAGAGAAAGGTTGTGATCCGAGAGCACACACTCTATGAAACGACCCCACCCATCAATATCAGCATCACCCCAGGATTAAAAAAGGAGATAGCAACTGTTCAACAAGACTATCAAAGTCTGATTGATCATAAGTCTCTCCAGGAGACAGGTAGAGGGAACAAACAGTGATGGTACAACCCAAGGAAACATGGATGGCTATGGCCTGCAAAGGTGTATTGAGTAGCACAGACAAGGTGGGCAATGTGCTGGTCAACCAGCAGCCCCACCCCTTCATGCAATTGTCCATCACACAACCTGTCATTCCAGTATAAAGAAAACTGCCAAATGATTACAGTATTGGGAGGTTTCAGGAATGTTTCCTGTAAGGAAAGACATATGGAATGATCGGAATTGACCAAGGCCTTAACGTCATCCAGATTAAAATGAAAACCTCGACAGTTCCACTGTATTAAAGTGGCCATTTTTACTAAGGTGTAGGAGAAATAGGCAGAGAACTCTTCTGTTTATGACCATACCATTTTTCTTTACTAGAAGGAGGTCTTTTGACCTCCATGGATCCTGCCTTTGGTCGAGTGGGCAGATATCTGTCATTAAACTGCACCTGAGGGCATGAACAAATAATCGTTCTGCATCTAGGGCTTGAAGAAGATGGTCCCAGGGAGTCACTAGAAGGAATGATGGGGACAGAGATAGGAGTAGACATTGACTTGTCAACATGGTTATCCACTGAGGGCAAAAGACTCTTCAAATGATACAAAAATGACTGATGGAGGCATGGAAAGGTCCATCTACACTCCCATTGTAGCAGTGGAATGGAGTGTGGCAGCATATGTCCATGATGGAGTTGGGGACAACAACTTTCAAGCCTCTGGATATGAAATGCTGTTAACCATTTTTAAACACTGTACCCTTTTCTCATCCACCCACTTATGGCAAGATCTATAGTAAGAGGGGTGGGAACTACTACAATTGACACAGTGATGGACCAGTTCACACTTGTAGGCGTCGGGGTCTTTGCCACCACAATGAGTACACATCACAGAACCATGACAAGAAGCCTTCAAATGACCAAATTGCTGATACTGGAAACATTTGAGAGGGTTGGGAACATATGGCTATACCTTACAGTTCTTATAACCTGCCTTGACAGTGGCAGGTGGACGTGGTGATGTAAATATCAAAATAAAAACATTGGTAGGCTGCAGTGTTCCTTCTTTATGAGTTGAGATACATCGCACTGCAAAAACTCCTTAGCTACAGAAACCAGCGAGAATCTCTGATTTGGGGATGTTCTTCAAATCACTCTCAACAATAACTTCTCACAAGGAATTCAAAGTAGCATGGAGAATAACCTCAATGGGTATATCCCCAATGGCTTTTGAATTCAGGAGGAATTCACTGTGTTTAAGTGTAGATGTTTCCACCAAGATGTCCCCATAGCGTAGCTTCTTAACTGACTTTGGAGAGCCAGCAAGCCCCTCTAATCCCTTCTGAATAAAAAAGGGAGACATTTGCCCTAAAGGTTTGTCTGACAATGAATGCAAAATAAAAAAAAGAGATACAGGTTTAGAATGGGTTAAAGATTGCTGGTTAGTTTCCAATTAATTGTTTTTTACTATTTTATTCTGTTGAGGATTTGGGGGATCCATGAAATAAGGAGAAAGATTCAGTGCCCACTGACCCCACCCACCATGAGGTCCTACGAGGAGACAAACTACAATGCCAAATAAGGACACTGCAGCAACACCAGGGTTTCATGAGCATTATACTCAAACACCAGCATCAGACACGATGTCCACAACACATGTTGAGAATGCCCAACACTGGTACTAAGTTGACCCTAGCCCAACAGGACCAGCCAATTGACCCTGGAGGGCACCCATCTACAGGAATTCAAGGACAAAGTGGTGGGTTGCAGTGCCCCAGACACCACTCAATAATCAGGATCCTCTACTCTCCTTCATGGGTCGCTACGCATGGCAAACACGTGGGTGGATGTTCATATCCTAGAGGAGGTAAACTGAAAATACAGAGCCTTCCGTGGGAGGTCACCTCACCAAATACAATAAACTACCTTGAGGGATTTTCACAGAGTGAAAAGTTGCAAAGTTATGAGAAACATGTTTTTCATATTTTTCTGTTAATATAAGCAATTTTTACCTATGTACAACCATGTTTGATTATTTGTAAGCAAGGTAGAAATTATGGGTTCTTTGGTGTATATTATGTATAACCCTGACTTTTATACTTAAGTAGTCATAATAATTTATTTAGGTTGGATGAATTATTTTTTTTACATGGATTTTTTATTTCTTTTACGTTTTTTTTTGTAACAACATATATATTGGCATATGTTATATCTACATTCATTTAAATAACTCACGATTAGTTAGAAGATTATACAGTTGATTGTTAGTAATAGGAGGAATCTTGTATTGAGTGGGAAGTTGAAAATGGTTTACCTTAATTAAATATTATTGGAACTACACACGAGAGTAATAACATGTAGGTACTGTGGTGAAACTTTTTATACAATATAAAAATTTACTTAAGGAAGGAGGGGTGAAGCACCCTAAAATAATCAAATAGTTCAACTATACTTTCTAATGGACTAACTACAATCTTCAACCTTATAGTTGCATTGCCACATATTAAACAAACATTTCAGCTTTCTTTTTCAAGAGCTGAACTGCCGCTTTACAATACACACATGCTTCGACCAAGCTAAACTATGGACTTGGGATGTGTTGCAAAATAATAGTTGTGAAATACTAACGAAAGACAAATGTTGAACACACCTGTCAAGAACAAATAACATTGTCTGCATATCAGTGATAATGGAGAGGATTCCCACATAAAGTGTTTCTAACTAGATGGATATGTAAGTTTAAACAACTGGGTTCACAGATGTGAAAGTATCAACAAATGTAATCTGGTACCACTTAGTTGGAAAGATGTTGATTCAAGATAGACTAGAGAGGATGAGAAACTGTATCAACAGATAACCTTTCCTGTTATTTGACGTCAAGTCCTTGGTCACTGGGCACCTATCACTAAAGGAAGACGAGTGGACCAATCACCTCGAATAATCTACCTCTATGAGTTTGAATGGATTATTCTGCCAAACCACAAAAAAATTGATGTCTCTGGACCACAAGTGTGGTTTTCCCCAACAGCAGAGTTGTTCCTGGCCTCGAGGTTGCTCCAGAGGGTTCCGGGTTGTTCCAAGCTTTCCAGTTCCTCCAGTTCTTTTAGCTAAGTTCTCAAGATATACAGACAGAAAATGGCAGTTTATCTATACGTGCAAGACTTGCACTACGCTAACTCCATATAAGTTTTAACTGCTACTCTTCTTTCACTAATATTGCCAGGTGGAAATATGATGCAAAAGTCGTTAAAGTTAAATAAGTAAAGTTGATAGGGTTAAAAACATCATGGATCTAACCTAAGTTACTAAAAGTGTAAACTTTTATGTAATCGAGATTATTGTTTTTCATTCATTATAAGCCTTCATATCTTTATGTTAATAAAGTGTATATATTTTTATGTATATTTGGACTTGGTATCATTTATTCCTTGCTTTACTTGTAAATTTCCTTGAGTTAGTTGACTTGTGTAGCCACTCGCGACTGTAATTGATGTCTTGTCACCCCAAACACGCTCTCTCATTTCCACAATAGAGCAGCCTGTTACAGAATTATCTTACGGGCTAAAGTTGTAAGGTCACGGGTCAAAGTGGAAAGTGAGTATAACTCAAGAAATGGTTCTTCACATCAGCCTTATTGTGGCCATTGGACAAATTTCATCCGAGTTTATGTATTATTGCAATAGTGGCAACTATATTTTTTCATTGCATTATTCCATAGATTGCTAACACATTTACTGACATATACAAGACGTTTATGAAAATGTTTTGTCTGATCGTGGCACCATCTATGAATGTATTTAATGCTAACTAATTTCAAATATAATAAATGCTCAGTAACATTAATAATGAGAGGTAGAAGGGGGCTTGTGAACTCCCAATAAAAAATTACTTCATTGTGCTTATAAATCGTTATTTGTCAACTTATAACTAACAGTGATATTTCATAACAGTATTCCAACACTGAACTTACTCAATTGTCAATTTTTTCATTTTGTTCTTACATAATGATGTTTCTTACATTAAATAAAAACTTCTAAAAGAAAACCTTTTTCTAAATACATTACTTTCACTCTTGTATGGCTTTGGGATTTAGACAGAGAAAAACAAATTAAATAATAGGTTGAACAATCGCCAAGTTTTTTATATTTTTTTAGGAAAAGAAGGATGACATTTCGAGCAAACACTCCTAGTCATGTCATGCAGTTTACAACAAATGCGCATGCACAAAATTCACAGAACTTGCGTGCATAGTATTTTGAATGTTGAGCATGAAAATTTTAAGCAAAATTACATCTATCACTTAAAAATGTCAAATCATGAAAAGATAGGAATTTAAAACAAAAAAAAAGGAAAAATAGAAATCAACTGGAAAGAAGAGCATTAATTAAAATCACATGGTTATAGGGTCCCCAGATTATAGATTAATCTCCTTTCCAGTCGTTCTCTTTTTTTGAATGTCGGTTGGAGCACTAGTAAGTTCCAAAATTGAAAAGTATTCAACTGTATGGTTGTTGATGGTGAAATGTTTGCCTACAGGTGTACCTTGGTTCTGAAGTTTACTATGGTTTAGATGGTTCTCATGCTCGATCACCGAGTCGGGGCCTGTTTGTCCAATGTAAAAACTCATGCATCTTTTGAAAATTATACAGTAAGTGATACATTCATTGTTACATGTAAAGGACTGTCTTATGTCAAAAGTTGTGTTCTTTCCTTGTATGTGTGTAATACTGTATATATATGTTGGCAGGTGACACACCTGTTTCGTTTACATGTGTGAGTGCCTGGAGTATCATTTTGTTTTAGTTTAAGGTTACTGTGCACCAGTATTTCTTTCAGGTTTTTGTCATGTCTGTAAGAAATAATGGGTGGGTCTTTGAAAACAGATCTAATGGTAGAGTCTTCAGTAAGTATTGTGTAATTGTTTAGTATAATAATAGTCTGGTGGTATGTTAGCACAAATGGAATACCATTAGTGTGTTATTTCTTGGTAGGGTTGTTTGAACCTGGGTATATGAACTACCTTTGGTGGCTGCACCATTAGACAAAAAAGCTTTTTCAGTCTTTAGATTTATATTTTATAATAGTTATCATCACTACACAGTTTACGTAGTCATAGAAATTGTGAGTAAGGTATTGACTTTTTGTTGTCATACGGATGGGAAGATTGAAATGTAGGTACATGTGTGAATGTGTTTCTTTGTAATGTACACTAGTGGTCAGATGGTCGTCTTATGTATATGTTAATGTCGAGAAAAGTGTTGTGTCAGGTATTTCTCAAGTAAATTCGAAAGAGGGGGGTGGAAAAAGGAAACAAAGTGTAGAAAAGTTTCCAAGTCTGATTTAGGAATGGATGCAATCCCTAGTGTGTCGTCAGTGTAGTGATGATACATCACAGTACTGATCCATTGTATTGATTAAATATAAGATTTTCAGTGTATTCCACAGATCTGTTTGTAGTAGTTACCATTAAAAGTAAAGGCGCTAAGTGTAAGTACAAGTTTGGTTAAACGTAGAAGTGTGTGTGTTGGAGCGTCCATTATGGGTCTTTGGTTTAAGAAATATTTTAGTGCAATTAAACTTTCATTGTGTGGGATAGATACATAGAAGGATTTTATATCCATGGTGAAGATGTAGTGTTTCTTACCAGTTAAATGTGTGTTCTTGATTAAAGTAATGGCATGAGTGGTGTCCTTTGTGTGTGTCTGTAAATTCATGACAAATGGTGATAAACCTTCATCAAGGTAACTAGAAATTTGCTCCGTAAGGCAACTGTATGCAGATACAATGGGTCAACCCATATGTCCATCTTTGTGGATTTTAAAGAGAAGATACAAAGTGGGAGTTATAAGTTCATTTACAATGAGATCCTTGGCTGTAGTGGGTAATTTGTCAGCATCAATCATAACTTCAACTGTAGATGTTACTAGGTCGTTGAAGTAAGAAATTGGGTTGTCTCGATGAGGGGTGTAGAAAGTACTGTTGTTAAGTTGTCTAAAACCTTCATTTATGTATAAATCCTTGCACCGAACTACTATGGCTCCACCTTTCTCTGCTGGTTTTATAACAATGTTGTCTCTTTGTTGAAGACTATTTAAAGCTAATTGTTCATCATGAGAGATATATTTAGATTTAATCTTCAGGTTTAAATTTAATTTGTTGATTTCATTCCCACACTTACGAATAAAGTAATCCAGTGGTCTGCAAAAAAACATTTGATATCTTCCATTGTACAAAAGATATCGACACTACTTTTGATATGGACAAACTTAAGTCCTTTATTAAGAACAGGATACTTCAAACATTTTGAGAAGAATTCATGAAGCCAACCATAACTATCATGGTTTCCTTAGAACCTTAAAAGATAAGAAAATGACAACACTACAATAAGATAATAGCCTTAAAATCGTACAAGATACACCTATGGGCAAAAATTTCACCATAAAAACCATACAGTTGAAGACTTTGCTATTCTTGGATTTATTAGTGCTCCAACAGACATTCATAAAAGATAACAACTGGAAAGGAGATAAAACTACAATCTGAGGACCCTACACCATCTGGTTTCATTGAACGCTTTTCTTTCCTGTAGATTTAAATTTTTCCTTTTTTGTTTATTTAAGTATTAATTGCTATCTGTTTATATTTTCATGATTTGAAATTTTTATGCAACAGATGCAATTTTGCTTAGAATTTTCACTCATAACATTCAAAATACTACCCACGCAAATTATTTGAATTTGTGCATGCGCCTTTATTGTAAACTGTACGAGCTAATGAAGAGCACTAGCTTGAAACATCATTCCTCTTTTAATAAAAAATAAATTGTTCAACCTATTATTTAATTTTGTTATTTTCATCGCCTATGTGTTTTTAACTACATTTGTCTTTTTTTGACAATGGAAAACACTAACACATTGCCTGTAATTGGCAACACTACTACTACCCTATTAATAACAAAGGTTTGCAAATTTAAACTCCATAAAATTTGTTTTTGGTTTTAATAATGGATTTTTCATAATTTAGCTAGGCAGATTTCAAAAATAATACTCTTTTTTTTTCCTATGAAATAAGGATTTTTTTACAAATCGGAAAGAAAAACTTACTTAGATCAAATCATTATTTCGTTTAGCACAACGAACATTTTTTAATTATTATGTCTGTTAACAAAAATACAAACAAATTGAAAGAAAAGGGAAGAGCATCGATGTCAAACGAATATGCATCCTCATTATTCCCGATTTTTTGTGTGAAACCTATGTCTTTTACTCTCCGAACTATGTTTTGCATTATGATGTTTGTGAAAAATCTGTACGTGATGGAGAAAAATGGATATCATTTTTGGATTCAGCGTACAGGAATTACCATTAAACATGTAAACATTTTATGACAATAAAACCATCACAGCCTGTATAATTAATATCACAATCTCAAGACTATACTATGGTCTGTCACTGTAAGCCCATCATTTCAAATCAGAACCAAAGCTATAAATCCTATTCTGTCAAGCTGTGCATGCTTATCTTTACCTTCAGTCTTTATTCATTTCTGTCCCTAGTATCTTATTTATTGCTTGACAAACAGTAAATTTTCCTAATATAGTACCCAGATATTTGATGCATTAAATTATAAATTATTACTAATATTGGATAAACAGGATGTATTCAATTATCCAATACTACAAGTTCAACTGATTCTTCAAAATCAAAGATTCATGAATAACAAATAGCATCAAATTTTCATAAAACGCAAAGTGAAACAATTGTATTAGTTACTGTCAATGAAACATTCTATATTTCAGGACATTTTCAATTCAGCATTTTTTCCAAAGTTATCACTAAATGTCTGATATTATATATTGTCATCCATATCTTGATATTTACGTCTTTACCTTAACTGTCCACCTGTCTCTTTGAAGTAACGCCTGTCAACTACCCTTTCGCAACCTGTACTACACATCATGAAGTAGTGTACTATAGGCGATGGTTAGTGATCTTTATTTTGATTTACAACAAATACAAAAATATTACTATTAAATTATTGTTTCATATAATTATAATTATTTTCAAAAATGCAGCTAATTAGGAATTATAAGAAAAAAGGCAAATGGAACGGTTACGTCTCTGGTCGTTTGTTAATTTTCCGTAGAAATTCTTTCGGATGAAACTTTAGCGATACAAGTCCTTTATTAAATAAAACTTGTTTATTCTTCCTCAATACAACTTTGCAATACACTTAATTTCCACAGTCACTTTAACTTAAACACACGCTATAATTCACAACAAATGATTCACGCGCTTTACTTACTGCCACGTTTGACTCAATTGTCTGTCTCTATCTCTCTGCAATTATCTATATCATCACTTTTCGCCGGTCTTATATGTACGAAATAGAGGGCATCAGGCAACACTCGAGCCTTCAGGAACGTTCGAGATACTCATTACGTGTTACCAGCGTCACGTGATTTCCGCTGTCATAACAGAACCTTTCCAACAACTTGATGAATAAAAGTGTAGCAAAATAGTCTTTTCTAAAACCAGCACAAATAAAAATGTCAGAATGTTCAACGAAGATATTCTAGATGCAGAAAAGAAATACATCCCAAGATGCAAGAGAGGTGTGTATAAACCCTTATGGAGCCCTCAACTAGAAACTTTACAAAAACAAATCAGTGATTCCTCAGATAAGATGAAGAAAAATCCTATAGACTTAACACCATTGCTTACAATAAAGTGAGAGCTGAACTTACAGGAGCTAAAACTGGACAAGTTCAAAATAGCTGGCATGAAAAGACAGACACTGAACTTTGAGAAAGATGTGTATAATCTCTGGAAGTTAACTGTCTAAACGAAGAACTGTCTGCAAAATGCAGAACATATCTGTAGGTCAACAGTTTCTTACAGGGAAAACGGGCAGCTAACACCTTCGTCAAAATCTACCAGAAACAAAGCACTGTAGAGATGCAACAAGAAAGTGCCAAATGATCACATGACAGACAAGCTGACAGTGGCAGAATTTAAGAAAATAATAATGAAAGTGAAATGCAAAAAGGCACCTGGGCCTGATAAAGTCAGCAACAACATACTCAGGTACCTTAGACCAGATGCAAAGTGAATTCTGTTATCCATCTTCAATGACAACTGGAAGTCAAGCAGAGTACTATCTGGAAGAAGCTCATATCATCCCAATTCTGAAAAAGAGTAAGAGCAAATTAAATCAAGGCAACTACAGACCCATGAGCCTATTGAGCTGTATCAGGAAATTGTTAAAGATTATGATCAACCAATGTCTTGAGTCCAAGAATCTCACATGCACAACACAAACAAGTAGAAAGTGGCTACCAGAAGAAAAACAAAAAGATCCTTGTTGTTTTCTTCAATCTCATCCAAACCTTTGGCCATATCAATAAGAATGGCCTCCAACTGAGGATGTTGGAGATGGGAGTAGTGGGCCAACTGTTCAAGAAGATAAAGAACTTCCTCTTACACAGAACAACCAGTAAAATAGATGGCATCTTAACCCAGTAGGTCAAAGTGAGAGAAGGAGTTCCACAGGGTGATCTCCCTGACTTTGTTCCTTATGTACATCAATGCTATAACTACATTTATTCCAAAACATGTCTCCAACTCTTTTCACATCAATGATTTCACTGTCTAAGATACACCTGATAACACCACCACAGGAACTTATTGCATCCACCAGACTGACAATGATGTACAATAAAGCAGAAGGGCCTGGATATCATTAGAAGCAAAACCTGTACTTCCCTCTCAACAAGTAAACAGAAGTCCTATCTGTGGGTTGGAGAGTACAATATCCCTAAGGAGGAAATGTCAAATTTCCCTGATGTTAAACTAGAAAAAAGACTAATGTGGAAACCACACAATGAGGCAGCCTAAGCCATCAAACAACTGGCCCTGACTGGGGCCAGTTGGGGTGCTAATTCTAGAATCCTGAAGTACAGGAGTACAGCTTAACCATTTGGTCAACAGCCAAAATCCACCAAGACAAAACTACAAAGGGATTTTGCATCATTTTGGAAATCATGAATATAACTTCCAATGGAGAAATGGAAAAGATGGCATATATTGAACACCTGCAAAATAAATCTGAAGATTCTGATTCAAAGTGAAAAAATAAGACACTTCCCAAATCATTCATTCTGCAGCAAGTTGCAAGACAGAACAAAAAATTAACTTAAGTATCAGAGTCTCAACCACTAGCTAAAGAGTGAAGTACATCTGTCGAGAATATCATGGGCAATGACACAGCAGACAGGCTGTCCAAAGATGGGAGCCTTAAATGTCAACCTTGGTCACTAGTTCCTTCAGAGAAGTGAAAACTCTAGTGAAGCAAAGATTAAAGAATGACTGGCATTGTAGTGGAAAGAGGACAGGCTACAACTATCTACCACTTAAAAACTGCTACTGTGGTCTTTGTGGCCAGTAGAAGAAAATCAAACTTGCAGATATATCACTGTATGTTCACAAACAGGCAGAGCCAGACTCCAGCATGCACACATACTTCAGGACTGCTCTCTTTATACAATTGAGACTTCAGGCCTGGCAAGAGGGGGCAAACCTACATACTAAGCTGTAGGAATCGGTGGAAGACTATAACCTAATCATCCAGTTCATGACCTTCATTGGACTGAAGATCTGAATGCTAGCTGAAGAAGAACTAAGTTTCATACAATTTAAGATTTCAACCTCATGATTAAATGTAAATTTTTGTTGCAGAGATTAATAAACACCAAATATGAACATTCCAGTATGTTTTGTATTACTTTTATTCATAAAACAACATAGCCTTTCACATAAACTAAAATATATTCCTTTTCATAGTATTTTGAAACATTCCCCAAAGATTTTGTCTTAGTGTGGACATGAGCTTATATTGACAGACAAGTAATTATCAAAATCCAACACACAGCACTATAAGCACTCAGACTTACAGCTGAGTCACTGAGCAGTAAAATGTGATGGCCTCTGACAAATTCTGAATGAATCTCAGAAATTGTAATTCTCAAAGAATTTTATATCCATCCAAAAAAATATATCATTGTATATGAGTATATATTTCTGTAAAAAGCTCTCAGTATATATAGAAGCACTATCAACTACATATATACTTACCTAAAAAAATAAAGTATGATTCAGTCAGGCTGTTTCTTAGATATAACTGTCATATGGGCTACATTTCAGTGGAAAAAAAGTGATCGTCCATGAATTTTTCCTCCTAAGGGCTTCAAACATATACAAGTCATGGATATATTCACTACAGAAAAACACAAAACTTGTTATTCAGCCAGACTGATTCTTACGAATAATAATGACACTTGGGTTACATTTCAATGCAAAAATAAAAAGTGAGGGTCCATTAGTCTGATTTTCTGCCAAAAGGCTTGTAACATATACAGAAACACTATCAGCCAAGAAAAACTTCTTCTAGAAACCTCTCAGGTGTAATATTAGTACAAACCAGAGGAAAATATAAAGTGGCACTGCACAAGTTTTACTTCTGGTTTCTGGCTGTACACTCACAGTCTGCATTTTGATGTATTTTAACTGCATCTTGTATTGAAATACTCAGTAAAACTGTGCCTACTAAATATTTTAATCTACAAGATTGAAAATATTCATAACCAAATAATACTAAGAACATCAAGTTTTCATTTTGTATCATATGTAACCTAATGTTTGTAGTTTGTACAAATATTTCATTGAACCTAATCAAACCAGGTGAAATCTTGATGTCCCTCAAATGTAGTGTGAACTCTCATTCCTTCAACAAAATCTATATTTGCCCAATATTTCAGTGCCATAACTGAAAAACTTATTATTCTCATTAGCATTAATTAAAATATCAGGTGTACATCTTAAACATTAGTAGTCACAGTTTACATACTATCTTAATATTCAGATCAAATCCATCATTCTCATTCATGTGTTGCTTAACAGTTGGGTTCTCTGTATAGTTGATTCATTTGTTATACAACACCAATGCATAATTTATGCAATGCATATGTGGAACATCATACAGCTATACCTATTCATATACGTATAACATCATGTACATACACCAGAACATTACACATCATCTATATATACTGGTAGCTTTAGATGTTACCTTACAATCAATATGAGTTACCTCTGCTAGTTATGTCTTGACGGCTGTGGCACCATAACATACTGCCAACAATGAGCCATTACATTCAACACATTTTCACAGCATCACAAAATAAATAATCACCAGCAGAATGCACCCAAACTCAGACTTTTGAGCTAAAAATTCTTTTAGCCAGGATTAATATTCATGCTGCTGCTACAACTAACTAACACTCACACTAACTTCAACTAAATAAAGTATTACATATTAAAATACATTTAATGTCCTAGTCAGCTATCAAACCAGTAGCTGAACTATGAAGATATTGTAATACTATTTGAGAGCTGATCCACACACTTCAGTTCACATAATAAAAAGGACAAATCTAGTGAAACATGCACTATTACACTTGGATTCATACAACCTGAATGATATTGTGCTGAATAAAAACACAATTCCCTTACTGCACATGGAGGAATTATATAAGCACTTATCTGCCATACTTCGCTTTTTGTCCTAAAGTTGTTCTTTCTGAAGCTCCTGAAACTTTAAATATGATATCCAACTAATAGCGGAATCTTCTACAATATAACTTTAACTCCCACATAATGTCTTGGTTTGGGACATACAATAAACAGTGTTTTCACTGTCTGGTGAGATAAACCATTGTCATTTCTTTGTTTTAAGCACAGGTAATGAAGTAAAAAAAAAACATGTTCTTAGAATGTTGTATTCCAATGTGGAATCATCCCTTGCAAATGTTTGAAGTTCTTAAATCACTTCAGTGACACATGATCCACTTAAATAGTGAACTTTCTCCTACATTAGTATTAGTAGTGTTTGTTTGCCAAAGACCACAACTGTGAACAGTTCATTATTTGTCATGCAGTACCTGCAAATGACTAGTATATACACAAACATATTTTGCAATGTAGTACAACTGCAATAATACTGCCCCAACTTCATTATCACTGGTATCAGTATCCAACAGGAATTCACAGTTTCACCATCGACATATAATAATGCTTGGAGATGGCTTGAATGGGTAATGAAGAAAAACTTTAATATAAGTTTAATGTAACAGCAAATGTACAAGGTTTTGTCATCATCAAGTACCTGTGACTATGAAGCTACACCTATCAGTGCATAAGCACACACTTCCCAGGTTTCAACTTAAATACCATACTCAGATGTTCAGCAGTTGACTCAAACATGTGGCCAAACATCAAGACATCATTGCCATAGACCATGCATCTTTTCCATTGCAGCCAATTCAGTTTAAGCTCCATTAATCTCTTGAAAAAGTGGCAGGCACATTACACGGCCAAAATAGCATGACACTAAACACGAACAAACGACCTTGTATGCTCTGAAAATAAATTTTGACTTGTGAGTATCTTGATGCCAGATCTAGTGTTAAATAAATAAACAACTTCAAATTTATCTGTCCATACAACTGAGGGGAAGGAGGAGTGCATTAGTCAGAGAAAGCATGCATGATCAGACAAAAGGTGTTTTTGCCATATCCCATGATCCAAAGCAACTTGTGTAACAGCCTATTCCAAATAACAGAGTAGAAAGGCATCAACATGGTACTGCTATATTCACCCATCTACAGTCAACACAAAAACATGGCATACCCTCCTTCCTGACAATCACCACTGGAGACAACAATGTATTCTATGATGGCTGTAAGATTCCATCCTTTAACATACACTGTATCTCAGTACCAGTTGGCTATGTCCTTAGTGTTCCAGAAATGCCTGAACAGTGGTTGTTTAATTTTTAGATGCTTGGGTGCACAAATCACCACACTTGTTGTGTGATACGTTTTACTGCATTTAAAAAGTCACAGGATGAAAAAGTTGGAAACTTTTTATGAACTTTCTAGAAATTATGTAATTTCCACAACTTTGAAAATTCAAAAAAGATTTCATTGTGATATCTTTTTTCAGAAACAACTAATAATACTTATTTTTGTTGCATGTTTTGAATATTGATTTTTGTTTTCCTACATTCTTCTAAAACTTTGCTATAGCTTCTATTTTATAAAACAGCAGGTTTTATCTTGTTTTGATTTGAAAAACACTGCACACAAATTCACTGGCATATTATACAAATATTATAATCAAGCCTTTTTTAAATTGTTAATCAGAAGGTTTCATTTAATGTAAGTAATAACTTATAAATCCATTTTATATCACTTTTTAATGTATTTTTTACACTTCTTTAATTTTCTTTGTCCATTGAAGCAGTTACTTAGAACAATGAGGCAAAATGACTTAGTAAAGCATACCTCATACTATTCCAGGAAAAACATTTCTTCTCCTATGATACTGCAACATCATAATCTAAATGAAGTAAAAAAAGTATAAAGCAAGCTTTATAAGTAATCAGAAATCTAATTGCAGTTGAAGTTGTACACAAATATATTTTCTTCTAGCAATGTATCACCAAGCTAAGCTTTTATCACCTTTTCCTGCTCTCTACATGAAATTCCATTGAACTTGAAGTTGTATTGGTTTATACAGTTGAAAAGAAACCAAAAAAAGAACTTTCATTAAATGCTTAGATCACTAGCTTATGAGTTCTCAAAGCTGAAATATAGCCAGTTATATCACACCACACAACAAGACAACAAAGTTTGAAAAATTGATAAAACTACACTTCATTGAAGATACAAGGTCAGTTTAGTGCTATTTTTTTCAAAACTATTTTTACTTTCTTCCTAAGGTGCTAGAGTGCTGTATTAAGCTGAGAAAAAATTAAAGAAATTCACAAACTCTAATGCTTCTTTATTGAGCACACTGAAATCAACCCCAAATTAAGATTTATGTTGATTTTTTATTTTGGATAACATTAGTAATTACAACACTTTTATTGAATAAATTTCAATCCTGATTTTTTTCTGTGTGTGAGAATGAATACAAGTGATGAAGTTTTGTCCTGGAGGCACGATGTGCTCATTTGGGTGTGAAAGAATTTAATCATACATGAGTCACAAGAACCTACGTAGAGCTGAGCAATTAGTAGTATTTGCTAATCAATTAACCAATGGCCCTATTAACCAACTGGTACAGTGTTCCCAAAACCGCAATATATGTATATATAAGCAAACTAAAAAAAAAAGCAAAGTCAATTGTACGTTTCACAAATACTTCATTTACTAATGACCATGGTTTTGCCAGAAAAAGCATCATAATGATGCCTTTAATGGCAAAACCATAGTCGTTAATAAATTAAGTATTTGTGAAATGTACAATTTCCTTTGTTTTTTTCCCTCAATTTTGTAATTATAGAGTTTCATCAAGTACCAGTAGCTTTAAGTAGCCATTATATAAAAAAAAAGGTGGTAAGTGCTGCCTTCCCTCTAAAATTGGATAGACCACAGATAACCCATTACGTAGCTTTCTGCTTTACAACAAACAAACATAATAGCAAGATTTCAAGTACCTGGATAGTTAGAATAATCAAAAATAGTAACAATCAGAAACCCTAATATTCATTAGTTGATTATTTGTGTGACAATCAATTAATCAAAAACAGTAATAACTGGAAACATTATTTTCAATTAATTGATTTAACCACAGTTTGATTAGCTGTTTAGTTTATGTGGCACTAATCGTTGTAATCATTACATATAAGTAATCCATTACATTCATTAAATTGCCAAGCCTAATGTTTATTGGCCCAATCGGCCATCTTGTCCCATAAATATGTTACAATATGCATCCAACAAATCTCTCAGCTTCTGCTGCTGTGTTGGACTCGGACTGCTAGCAGAATGGTCAACAAGTAAGTAAAAATTAATAAACAGACAAGTATAAACCTTATGCAGTCATGTGACCAAAGTAAACACAGCAACAATTTGCAGCTATATTGGATGTTAACATTATTCATGAAAACATAGCCTCCCCTACACAATCACCTAGTTCTCCATTCATTTTTCACAAATTTACTAGAAAATTAGATAATATATGCAAGTCAAGATATGAAGAAAAGTGCAGAAAATATCCTTATTCCATCCCACCAGCAATGACAATCGCACTAGATGTCGGCAAATAAATCAACATTGCAAACAGAGGACCCAAGTTAGGCCATCAAACCATTGTTAAAGTCCCACAGGTTAAGAATATAGATATTGTAAATTATTTAGTCCTGACAGCTTTTTACATTAGAAAGCAGTTCAAGCTTATAAAAAAACCTTGATGCTAACAAGTATTTTGTGGCCGGCTAGTTGCACGATATCAGACTGTGGATAGTGTACAAGATGTCCATCTACATAGCTTATTTGAGGGTAAGTCAAAGTTCTTTTTAATGACTAGGCCTATTGTTTAAGTTCTATCAGTCGAAATTTTCCAATCTAAATATATCGTATTGTATTTTAAGTCTTCCTGTCTTGTGAGATCACTTTCTTCAGTACACATTACTATATATTTTACATAAATAAGCCCTGGATTTTAAGACCACCTGTCTTGCTTGACAAGCCACATTTTTCATAAAACTTTAATATCACCTACTGACCCCTTCCAACTAGCACCACTTGTAGTGGCCTGTTTTATAATATTTAGATTACAGGAAGCACCAAATATTTACAAGTTACAGATTTTTATCAAGATTTGTCCCAGATAATTGTGACAAGGTACATTGTATATACAAGTAATACTAACCAGATATGAAATGGAAACTGCATAATATATAGTATGACAATGGTTTCCAAGCCTTGTCAATGTTGTTCGGATCTCTATGTTTTACTACTGCAGACCATTTAACTTTACTTACTGGATATTTTAGAAACCAATAAAATAATAATTTCAGATTCTTTGTCTGGTTGTTTGTACAACTAACTGCCACACAGCTGACTGTCATTTCAAATACTTGATCCCAAATTCCAATAGTAACAACTATACTGTGATTACTAGATTATCATCTAAAATGGTGATGTTTACTTTTCATCTTACTGGTAATGCATGCATGACGTCACATACATAAGATCTGTTTGCTGTCAGATGTGACAAGACAGAAGCAACACTAATAAAACTGCTAGCATTTATGCACTCTTGGGCAGATAACTGTTCAAGCTAATGCTGCTTGCTTTCTGGGCAAGAACAGCACATTTCATGCACTGGCCCTATCACTGATTTACACAACAACAATGTATAGATCTCATTCATAGTAAACTACAGAACTCCACTTATTTACACTGAGGTACAATGACTCCCACAGCAATATGCACTCGTACAGGCCAATGTTCTGATTTAGCCAGCATAAGATGACTGTTCCAGGGAAGTTCAGTTCACATGTTGCACATACAAACCTGACTGACAATTTATGTATGTCCAGCCTAAGAATATCAATGTCAGAACTTAAGGTCAGAAACAACTACCCTTATTCTATAGCTGATAAAGATACAGTTGGAGACTTGCTTCACCTGTCATTTGTAGCTTATCACAGTTTGCCAGAGTGGTGACTTCACTCATTATGCATAATATAAGTGAAATTATCCATTGTTCTGACATTTCCTGTATCAACTATAAACTATCTCTGATCTCTGTAACTTTAAAGGCTACCCAGCCTTGAGAGAGCTGGGTTCACCAAACCTTCTGGCACAATCTGTTCATTGCACTTCCTCAACAACTGACTTGGGCTACAACTGTTTCACAGAATCAAAGGTATAGCAGCTACAGATTGCTGTTGGCCCTCCTGCATCAGCTGTGCAGTTGGGCAAAACTGATAGCCTTGCCTACCTTGCCACATGACAATATACACAGTTCATTTTAAATTGACCGAGCTGCCCACATCCAAAGTAGATGCTTTAGTTCACCATTACAGAATAATATCCATATGGAAACATCAGCACAAACATCATTGAAGGGTCAGGGAACCTATGCCCATTTACTGGTATCCAGAGGAGCCATGTTTCAGAGCAGAGATGTGTTGGCTGCTGGTTTGAGCTCAGTGTGATGCACTACCTTAAGGAGAGTGGTCTGTCTGAGGTACATCCACAGCAGGCTTCTTTCTTTTCTGTGACTTATCCACACCATATCACTAGGGAAAGTGCCTTTAGCAGTTTGAGTAGGTCTCTTACACATAAGTCATGCCTTACAGCCTCATTAGGTGGCTACTTGATAAACACATCTATGATAATGTCCTTATGATTTGTATTCCAATGCAAATAGCCAAGCTCCTGGCAGAATCTCTCTTCTTAACCTTGAATTTGGTCCAATGTATAACTTTATTTTCAAATGGGTCAAAATGGTAATACACCTCATCTACAGCTGTATACCAATACCAAAGTTGCTTCTCTCTTATGAGCTCAATAGAAGAATTATTCCTAAGTCCAGCTATTCCAAGCAGTAACCTGGTTGAAACAGTTCAGGAAAAGGTTCATAACCTCTTTAGCTGTGTCATTAAATGTCAGGGAGAGGTTTGTTTATCACTGCTCACAGAAACCTGTGGTTTAAGCATAAATCTCTCAACTTCAGATTCTCAGCCAATGCCAGGCTGTGACAATTTAAATGTTGAAGGTTTATTGTAGTCAGCATAATGAGGGCCCTTGTACTATCTGGTTCTGGGTAGCAAAACAAGTTCTACACAATCCAGGGTCTATGTGACCCATAGCCACTCTGGTAGGTTATCTTTCATCACAGAAAGGCTCCTACTACCACATAGATCACCACCCTTACCAGATGATACTCACTGTCTATCCAGACTTCATCCACCAGTAACACTTTCAGTCCTTCTCAGCTGGTCTCCAATGGCTTCCACAGGAGTTGAAGTTTGGATACTCTGGTCAACAAATGCAAAAAAGTCCAGCAGCAATCACCCCATTCAGTCTCGTACTCACCATACTGCATATCACTATGTTAATTATCAGCCTCCTGCACAAATAAATTTAATGTCACCAGGGTAGAACTCAATTAGCCACTCAGGGTGTACCAAATTCTGGATTTTTTTTCCTTCCAAATCGCAATGAGGAAGAAATCATAGACTTTCACAAGATTAGAAAAAGTCCAACATCAAGGAGAGGACTTCTCTGAAACCCAACAACTTTCTCTGACAGCAGTCTTCTACCCCAATGAATAACTCTTCCTCATGCCATTTTCTTAAGTATAAAGCCTTAGACTTAATAACAAAATGCTAGGAAGAGCACAGGGAAATACATTCATCAGAAGAAAAACAGAAAATTCCACAAAAACAAATCCTATAGTTACAGCACCTAACTCCCTGGACTGATTTAATTTAAGAGTAATTGGGTAAGTTCTGCAGAAGAACAGGAGGTTGGGGGTAGAAAATGTTATGCACAGTTAAAGTCTGTACCCAAACACTAACCGAGTTGTGAAAAATGAAAGACACTTGACAATGTAAAAAGAAAACTATCTTTATTCAAGACAAAATAGAATCAAACAGATGAGTGTGAATGAAGGACATGTTTTTACTGAAAGATAGATATTGATTTTTGACAAACATCTCTGGAGAAGTATCTGTACGAAACTGAAAAAATAATAGCATTAATATACATACACACACACACACATAACAAAGTTTTTTCCCCATGAGGCATGCACTATCTATATCACTGTCAGTCATTCCGGTTTAAAAAAAGAAGGTAGAGAAAAAGGTTGTAACCTCAACATATCACCTGATCAACCAATGGAAAAGATCTCTGTTTACTTTCATAGCATATCTAGGTTTACAGAAAGTTTTTCCACAAGAAGGTATATGCAATGGCATAGTTGAATATAAAAACAATAGGTAACAACAGCAAAAGAAACTTAGGTATTTTCTAGACCAAGGTTCTATGTTAAATCTACATACACTTATGGACACAAAACTTTTAACTTTGTTTTCTATATAAACTTTTGAATTAAGTAAGGGGGCAGAAATATATTATGCCTGCTTATTACACAGGTTCTGTTTTTCTTGGGCAAATATATGAGGCTCACTGTAGATGTATTAATAGTTTAGTTTACACGATAGCCAATTGTCAAATATCTTGATTTCGTTTAACCTATTATATTGTTACGACAATGGAAGTCACGTGACGCTAGTAACACGTCATGAGCTTCTAGAAAATACATGTCCCTTTGCGAAGCCTCGAGTGTTTACTAGATGTACGGTATTCTTGTATACAAGACCACCAACAAGTGACAGCAACAATGTTATTGAATTGCAGACAGAGATAGAGACGGACAGTTGAGTCAAGCATGTGAATCGTTTGTTCGTTGTGAATTATAGCATTTGTTTAAGTGTGACTGTGGAAATTAAGTGTATTGCAAAGTTGTATTGAGAAAGAATAAACCAGTTTTATTTAAGAAAGGACTTGTATCGCTAAAGTTTCTTTGGAAAGCATTTTAACGGAAAATTAACAAACGACTAGAGACGTAACAATATGTTAAAATTTGCAAGTGAAACATTAAGAAACTAAGGTGTACTCAGAATTCTTTCATTGTTTACTTACTACTTTTGTCATGTGGCATTACTAGCAAATGGTGAAATTCATGTTTCACCTTAATTTTGGATTTGTAAAAGTACATCATGTTGCAAATTAGTTTTGAGAAAGTTCCTTAAATAGCAACAATTATTAATATTAAATAATGAGTCATACATTTAACAAATAGATATTACAACTAACTTAAACATGAGAATGTGACAGGCATGAAAATATATGAAATTATGGTTATAAATATATATATATATATACACACACACACATGTATGTATAACGCTATTTGTATAAAAACAGTAATAACACTTTCTCAAAGTTTTTAAAAATTGATATAACATTTCATACACTAATCAAAACCTATCAACCCTAGCTCATAGTGTTTCTGTACACACTCCAAGCTCTTTGGTGGAAAATTAAATCTTGAACCCTCAACTTTTTTTTTTATATTGAAATATAGCCCATATGTCATTTGTTATTACATATGAGAATCAGCCTTGACTAACAACAGGTTCTGTGTTTTTCTGAGGTAAATGTATACATGGCTCATATTGCTTCTATATACATTCATTCTCCTCTGGCAGGAAAAAAAAGGCTCACGAACCCTCACTTTGTTTGAACCATTGACCTCTAAACTGAACTGGATTGTGCATTGGCTAGTGTCACTGTATTCACATTTATGTCATGCAGTAGCCATACTGTTTATCCCCAAGTTGTAATGAGTAACCGTGTTAATGTCAGGGATATTCAAGTGATGTTTAAATGCTTAATAATCATTTCACTATTCCAGTTTTGGTAAACCTAACTTTTATAATATACCTTGTTAATTTACTATGTACATTTTAATTTTTGTATACTACTTTTTTAGTTCTTGTAGCAGCTATGACAAGAAAATAGCTATACAAACTGTAAAAATACTTATTTGTAGAATTGGCATTGTAAAAATAAAGAGCAATAACTGACAATATTGTTTTGATCTAAATTTATTTTATTGTGGTTTCTTATATCATCAGTAACAAAGACACAAATTTCAATGTACACTTACACAATTCTGTGGTAAAGTAGAAACTAAAGTATAAAAACAATGTAAATATTAACACTGAAATAGTCCAAACTATTAAGTGTTGCAATTGATTGTTTATCAATACAGCATAACAGTGTTATTTTGAATACCATATATTTACACAAATGCACATATAAATTAAACATACTGTTGAAGTAGTTTAAGTTACACTACAATGTTTATTTGCATTTCTTTTACATTTAATGTTACAAATCATAGGATAATTAGTTGATGAATGTGCTATAACCAATTGAAAGTTCATAAAGAAGCACTCTAAAAACTTTGGATGTTGTACAAACATTTTCATACTCCTAACTATTTGAAACTACTGGTGTTTAAATAAAATTTACTTAAACTTTCTTCTTACTTCTTCACCGGCAACTTTTGCACATTGTTGTTTACCAAGGTAATATATTTGTATTTTTATACATATAATGCATAATTAAACTCTATCACACTATAAACATAATGTAGAATAAAACACATGTCCACCAAAACCAGACAATACTCTATTCAAAACAACAATCTGTATTCTAAGGCTAACTGTACTTAGAAAGGTTCGTCATTCGTTGACTTTAGAAGACCCTCAAAACAACTATCTGTTGCCTAATATAGTTCTACTACACTTGCTGATGTCTTTCACAAACCATCTCAATTTGTACCAGCCCTGTAACCTATGGATCTTCTTTATAAGGAGAAAGGGGTATGCAATTTTGTGCATTTTCTTGTATAAGCCAATGTATTTGAAGGTCATATCTGTGTATCACACACATCAATACATGCACTAGGAAGTGCCATGTGATATTTTGTAACATTTAAGCTTGATGTTTCATCCTAGGCTGTACAATTTCCTGCTACATATATTTCATAACACATGAACAATATTTTATAAGCAACTGTGAACTGTCAAACAGTAGGGCTACGATTGAAATTACAGGATAACCTAACAGCAGCAAAAAAGATAAGAAGGAAGTTTCAAGTGATTCTGGCTTAATTTAAATGTCCAAAGATACTTTAGTGAGGGTGAAGATGATGACATTAATGTTTCATGTTAATGCTGTATGGATGTGTTTACAGTTAGAAATCCAATAAATGATGTTTTACATTTTAACTGAAAAATATAATTTTCTGTTTCTACTGTAAAAGGTTTCCAACATGATTCATTGGAACTTTTCAATGTTTTCCTGTAATTTTTTTTTTAGCCGATGGATTTCTGGTGTTGAACAAAAAAGCTATGAAAAGTTTTCAATCTTAATACTAAAGTTCAAGACTTCATTGAAAAATTCTATGACACCTGCTTATTTTTTTTTCAATTTTTGAAAGTCAGTAATTAACTGTTATTCAATATATTCCCTATCTCCACTTAAAGTTTTTTCTTGTGCAAAAATGTTTCTAATGAGTTTACATGTCTCATATACCAAGTACGACATCAATTTTGTATTTGTCATTACTAGGATGGAGAAACCATGGCTACAGATTTTTTAGTGACATATTGAATAAATGTTCAGTTAAAATAGCAAAGTTCCGTGGTTGTAATCTCAATATCTGACAGTTTTTGTAAGTACATTCTCACCAAGTTTGCTTGTTCTTATACTACCATGTCATTAATAAAGAAATAGCCAAAAAAGGCACCTTCCAGTTGTTGTTTATAGAAACAACCATAAACACCAGTACATCACTAGCAAGACCAGTTTTACCATCTTCTGTATCCACACCAACATCAACATAGCTTAGAAATTTCTTTTCATCCCTCTCACATGTGTTCTTATGGTCATTTCATCAAGCATGAAAACACAATTTTACTGGTTCCTTCTTTTCCTTTTTTGCTACTTGTTGCAATGCAATAAATGTTTTTTGTGTAAAGCCTGGTGACTCATTAATGCTTTGATATCACTTTCAAATGACAGACGAATTCTTAAAGGAAGACAGAAAGTACATCTCACAAAATTGCATTGCCAAGGCAAAAGACAGTAAAATTGAAAGATATGCTTTAAAGAGTCAATGTTTTTTTTCATACTGTTAATAAACAAAGCCCTTTTAAAGATTTTTAAAGAAGTATCAGAGAAGATGCTGTACAGCATATCAAAACCATTAGTTGTTATTAAATGGCTTTTTTTTTCAAAGCTTTCAAAGTCATATTTAATGAGACAATAGTTCATTTTAAACACCAATTCTTTAGTTGTGAAAATGAATTTTTTCTTAGCTGTGTTCAGGTCATCTACTTTGTCCATTTTCACTTATTATTCTTGTAGGACTATTACTCACATGCCAACCATGATCATGAAATACATGTGATCTTTAGCACTTATCTGTTTAGATACTGTACTTGATTTAACTGGATCTGTAACAACTTTGTCAAATGTGCTTGAACCGATGTACCTTCATACTGATATCATGTTTTTGGTTATCTGCTAATAAATCACAACATATAACTCAATCAATAATTTTTAATAGCAGTATATTATTTTTTTCTTCATAAAATGGAGAACCTATTTATTGTTTGAATTACTGTATTTCTTATTAACTATTAACTTCTACAGAAAATGTTATAGTACCACTCAAGAAGAAAATTAGTCTGTTTAGATAGACAGACAGCAATGAACACCACCATTTTGACTTACATATAGCAATAAACCTTAAAAATAGCATTATCACTAGGATAGAACTACTTCACAAATTTCAACTGATTTCACAGAGACATATTTGAATCATATACAGAATAGATTACTAGGAGTATTTAATTTAAAATATACTATTATTTTCTGTTCAGTTTCTTGGCAGTACTATTGGATCATATGTGATACTAATTTATTTTGTTTACTTAGTTTTGTTATAAAACTTATCAAGAAAAAAAGATGTCAACAATTAAAAAACTTTATGTAAGAAATATTTGAATAAATATTACAGCATACTCCTAAAATTTAAAAATAAGATCAACATTTAAAATGCACAATAAATTCTTATTTGGCCAATGGATAAAACTAAAAGACTACAAGTTTCAGTAGCTTTATGCTACCATCATCAAGAGTAAAAACCTATACAAGATTTGAGTAGTTTTAAATCAAAAAAGTATTTTAATTTTCTGTCTGCCAAACAAAATTTTACTGTGCATTTTCAACATTGATCCTATTTTTAATTTCAGAATTTCTTGCACAAGTTGCCATAACTAAACCTTCAGCATACTCTTATATTATAATTATAATAATATACCTTTTCTAGGTGCTCAAAAAAATGAAAAAGAAAATGAACAAAGTATTATGACTCACATGAACATTTTGACCTGTTTTATAAAAAAAAATAGCTTTTTCAAAATGTACAGAGCACAAACTGTTTGCTTTTGTTGGATACCACTTCTCTCACAATATTTATAATCCATATTTTTCAACAGTTCTGGTTGTCTTTATTGAAAACTGTAATAAATTTGAAAATGTATGAAATTGATTGATTTGACAACTACCATATCATAATAAAAACAAAACTACACACCTAAAAATGAAATTTGTGTGTTCAAAACTCAGTTAGGCTCAGTTAAATAATGTTACCATACTTAGGATAGCAAATGAATGTATATTACTTTACTTACAAGTTACACTTACAGTGAAAAAAATAAGTGAACTTACCATGGAATGACAGAGAACCAGCTCTTGATCTATTGTTACAATTCCATACAACACACTGATATTTTCACACTAGATACAAGCTATTAACTAAAACCCTAAACCATAGCAACTGAAAGAATGACAAAGTACCAACAAGATAACCACCTTACAAGTAATAATATCACTTAATATAAAAGTCCAATGCTCAATCCAGTTTAGTATAGTTATCAATGGCCAATACTCAGTCCAGTTTAGTAGAGATCAGTGGTCAATACCCAATCCAGTTTAGTAGAGATCAGTCATTTGAACAGGTTGAAAATTTTCTGTTGGATAATGATAATTTGAGGTTTTTTCAAAATTTATCAAAGGAATATTTTCATTCTACACTTTACAATATAATATATATATATATATACTGTATATATTTCTTTATGAATGTGGGAGTGATTTTGGAAATACAATTTATAAGATTTTTTGTTTTGTATCACATTAGATTTTTGGTTTTATGCCACGTCAGCAATGCCCTGAAACTCTTCCCCCTCCCATTTTTTTCTTCATAGCCATAAAATTTGTCTGTGACATACATGAGTGTGAGGATGGTTTTTAAGACTTTCTTCAGCACATTTTGGAGCTTCTAGTTTTAATTTTATGCTCTTTAATGGGTAAACAACTCTTAGAGAACACCACCTTTCTTCTTATATTAAAGCACTATTGCTTGTCTGTATCATACATGAATTTAAGGATGGCTTAGAACTATTACTATTAGCACAAGTAACTTTTTAATTAAATAATTTTGTTTTCCAACACTTCTTGGAGCTTCTAAGTTTTACCCCCACCCCACCCAATAGGAAAAATTAAAAGTACCTGGACATACAACTGTAAAAGCTCTTGTCTGCTTCTTATAACAAATCTATTTTTGTTTGACTTAAAAATATAAAAGGTATATTCGGTGACGAGGAACCCACTTTGAGACTAATATGCCGTCTCCAGCCATAAAAGGTATATACTTTTAACGATTATTTTGTTTCCCATTTTGCTCTTCATATCCACAATAAATACAGTAACAGGAACTAATTATTACCAATGGCAATACCGTTGTTAACCAAGTTCAGCCTTAGTTACAGGTTGATTATACAGTTGGGCTATAAGTATAATTATAACTTATAGTTATAAGTACAAGTTATAGTCTAGATACATTATATAAATTTTTGAAAAATTAAATTAAACAATAAAGAATTACCAAAATATTCTGCAATTTACTATTAGCAGAATAATATTAACAGGCTTTTATCATGCTTACTTCAAATCTTACCAAATTCTATAACATAGTCCGAAATTGAATATAGGCCTAGTCACTACGACACCGTCAATAGTACTATTGATGCATTCATTTCTGAGTCTCTGAGATTTTTGTGCGGTGTTTCGCATTGACGACATCTATCAGCTTTAATTCTGCATTTTAAAAAACGTGTGTGTGTGCGTGTGTGTATATATATATATATATATATATTATATGTATATATATTCGTCTTGTCTTCTGTTAGAGAATTTTAGAGCAGCACAACTTATAGTATACTAAGTCAAATCTTAGTAGCTAGAACAAATGACTGTGAAGCACCCTCTCAAACGCTTTTTCAAAATCCACAGTATCTCCTTCATCAACTCTTCCACTAATACCATAGCCCTCACCTCTTTTTAGCCCTAATTTAAATCTACAACTACAGCTGAGTTAATAGATCTTACTAACATGTTAGCCCCTGACTTGTTTAAGTGTAAGCCATCCGTTCTAAAAATATTAACTTTCCCATTAAAATTATCCCACAAATCCAACCAGTCTGATTGCTCATCCCTACATATTGATCAAAGCCTGGCATTCAGTCTTAGTAACCTACTTAGTATATCATCCCTACAATTATTCTTGACAGTATCCCCGACAAAATCAAACTATGATCCCTTTTCTTAAATGCCCTTATCAATGTTTTATACCTATCAATAAGCTCCTCAGACCCATCTGTCCTCACATCATTAGCCCCAACATGTACCACAAAAACTGAATTGCTATTATCTATCTGGTTCTATCAGTTATATCCTGTACCCCTGTTCCTGGATAGCATAAGCGTATTATTTTGTTCCTATTTACTCCACATTACTACTCTATCTACATGCCTAGCTAGAGAGTCACCTACAACTATAACTTCCATATCTTTTACACTAATATCCCTTGTGATCCCATTTGTTTTGAGTTTGAATGCATGGATTATATTTCGTATAGTCATATTGATGGAAAGCGGTGAAGGAGGTCAGAGAAGTCATGAGCATTTTAACATTGAAGGGTTTATTTTCCATTGATTGTAGTTTAACTGATGTTGTTGATGTGGTGCATAGATGTGGAGATACCAAGGAAGAAAATCATTGAGAGATGCGGCCCTTTTCAGGGGGCTGGGTCCAATGGGTCTAATGCCTGGGTGAATTCTGATGTGGGTGGAAACCGGAGTACTCGGAGAAAATCCACTTTCGCAGGACAGACACCAAATAATATATCTGTCCTGTGCCCTGGCTGTGAAAGGAAACATGGTAGTTAAAAACAACATGACATAATATAATATTCAAATCTCGGGAAGTGTGGGTGCTTGCTTACGATTTATTCTTCTGTTTGCAAAACAGATTGTACATGATGTGTCTGTTTGAGAGGAGTGCTTTTGATTGTGTGTAATGCAGCGGTAATATTAAATGTTTTAGATAGTGTATCGTTTACTTGGACTATTCTGTTGGCCAGGAAGTTAGATATCTATCTGATTATGGTTTCATTGATATTCAGCTGTTTGAGTTTATATGAATACTCCTATGGTAGTAGTCCAGCGGCAGATTTCGAAAAACGACCATATTTTAGGAGTTTAATCAAGTGGCTGTACACAAAGCAACAATAGGTCTCAAATGAAAGATGAACATCTCTAGAGCATATTTAGCCCTGTTATAGTTACTTTTTCTTGTACGGTCTATGAAATATTCACATTTGAATGATACTCCCTTCTAAAATATTATGGCTGCTTCGAAAAATAACATAATTTGATATAATTACGTCACAATCTTGTTATCAACACATAGTTGGTACCAAAATGTGCAGAATGTAAAGGCCAATGAGACTATATCATATTGTGTTGAACGAAATAAATGTCAAGGCAATAATTGACCACGATACATAAAAAAAAATACATAGCCGTTGAGTATATTGTCATTCGTGATGCAAAGAGCAACGGTGGAATTGTTGGACTGACAAGAAAGGAATAAGTGCTGCTTCGTTTGACCATCACACAACAAAGTCTGGGTGAATATACAGTTGCCGTATGTTCGAGGAGTGGGAACATCCCCAAAGATGATATGATGTTCTGCCTTGATATCTATATTTGGTTCCAATTCAC